>NC_047669.1:52715946-52988446 GCF_011762505.2 Arvicanthis niloticus
TCACTTTCTGAATTTCTGTAGTTTTGCAAAAGCATGCTTACAAAATGTCTTTTGGAAATCATGAAACAATGAAGTTTTTAAAGAAAAGGATTCTTAGATTTTTCTAGATATAACAGCTTTGATTATCTTTCCAAAAGAATTCTTGTGCTAAATATATACAGTCAATAGAAATGTGTCTTTTTGATTTATCTGAGAGATCTGCATCTTTTATAATAAACTCTTTGCGGTTCTTTAATTTATTATTAGTAAAATCTGCTTATAGCACTTCAAGAGGAAAAGGAAAAGAATTCATATTTGTTTATTCTTAATTCAGCTAATGAATTGATCCCTTTCATGTGACATTTTCACAAACAGTAAAAATTGCACAGAATCTGCTTAAAAGATGAAATTAAGATTGAAAAAATGAGTAATTGCTGTCTATTTTGGAGAAACTTTTCTAAATTCATTGGGAAGTAGTAAAAAAAAATGTTACTAAAAGTAAAATTAATCATTGCATTGATATACCTAGTCCTAGGTCACAGCTGCTCTAGCCAATTGTTTAGGTTTTCTACAGTGTAATGGAACTTGACTTATAAACTTAAAATCTAAAGTTCTTTACATACATTTTAAGTCCTTAAAGTGGAAAATGAAACTATATTTGGAACAAAACTCTGATGGCAAATACATGTATAATATTCCACTCTTAAAAAATTGTTAGAGATTTTCTTCCTTTGTTAAAATGTTTTGAACATTTCCTTTCATTCTTCTGGTCTTGGAAGTAGGAGGACGGAGGGACACATAGAAAGTTTCAGAGACCTGAGATGAGGGAAGCTCCCAAGAATCGGTGCAGGTGACATTTAATCCAGATGCCTAGAACCAAAATTTTGTCCTATCTAAAAGAAATGCAGGGACAAAGTTGGATCAGAAACTGAAGGAATGACTATCCAATAACTGTCCCAATTTGAGACTCATCCCATGGGTAAACACCAATTCCTGACACTACTAATGATATTGTTATGCTTGCAGACAGAAGCCTAGTATAAGTCTTCTCTGAGAGGCTCTACCCAACAGTTGACTGACAAACATTCAAATACCCACAGCCAAACATTGGATGGAAGTTGGGGACTCTTATGGAAAAATTGGGGAAAGAATTTAAGGCCCTCAAAGGGATAAGAACACCAAGAAAAAACCAACAAGGTCAACTAACTTGGACCCCTGGGAGCTCTCAAAGACTGAGTCACTAACCAAAGACCACACAAGGGGTTGGGCAAGGTCGAGGGCACATATGTACCAGACTTTCAGCTGAGTCTCCATGTGTGTCCACCAACAGCTGGAACAGGGGCTATTTCTAAAGCTATAGCTTGACTATGGAATTCATTCAACATGGCTACTCTGTCTGCAGTCAGTGGGAGATGATGCACCTAATACTAAGAGACTTGAAACACTAGGATATGGGGATACCCAGGAGCCCCTACCCTCTCAGAAGAGAAAAGCATAGAAATGTGGGGAGGAACCAGCAAGGGGACAGCATTTGGAATGTAATTAATTAATTAATTAATTATTTCAACATTAACTTTATTTTAAGATGGAAGCATTAGCTATAAATAGGGTTATTGTAGCATTTTACTATAATTTACAAACATGTTATACTTGTATTTTTAAGACTATATATTTTATTACCCATGATGATCTTGATATTAATTGCTGTCTTGACAAACTTTATTGATTAATTATATTAATCAATATTTTAATCAAATGTATATGATCTTGATATTAATTGCTGTCTTGACAAACTTTAAAATAATCTGGAGTATGGGCTTCTTGGCATGCCCAGAATGGTTATGTTGATTTCATTAATTTTGACTGAGATAACCTCCAACTGTGGGTTTCAACTTTGCTTGGCTTTAAACCCAAACTAAGGAAATTGAGAAAGGGAGGTGAGTATTAGCAGTCATCATTCTGTTTCTTGAATGTTTGTCACGTGATTAGCTGTTTCAAGCTCTTCATGATTTGAATTTTCTGCCATAATGGACTGAACCTTGAATATTGAATCACCTCCCAGTTTTTGCCTTAAGCTACTGTTGTTGTAAAATTTTATTATAATGACAGAAAGGGAAAATAAGCCATTACCATAACTAGGATGCAAATACAGAAAAAAATAAACATATAGTGCATAAGAGACTCTACCATAGTGCCTTCTCAATTAGGGCTTGGGTTTTTTTTTTTAAACTTTATTCTTTTCCTTGCGACAACATATACATGTATTAATGTTTCCTCAAGATATTGAGTTATATTCTAGATAATCATCATCAATATTATATTGAAGCTGATCTTAAGATGTCAATCATATTGATGGTTTGTTTCTTAATCATTCATTTCTCCCAGCTCTGTAATGAGTGATTTAAGACCGGACAGAAAAAGTAAACAAGATTTACCTTTAATATGAACCAAAAGTTGGAGAATATTCAACATGAAACAGGCAAACAATTGTCATAAATTCTGTTGTGAAGTGTTCTTTGTGAAGCAGGAGGGATACAGTATGAATGGATTCTGCAGTGTGAATAGGTCTTTAGGATTGGTGGTAAGTAAAAGCAGGTATATATAAAACAGTACCTATGGCATATTTTTTTGTGTATGATGAGTTAGAACGAGCCAGCTTAGTCCAGAATGATAGAATGCCAATGAGTAATTATATCTGGCAGGGAAAATAGGGACTCCTACATTTTGATGGGCATGTGGATTTCTCAAAGTATATGCAGTTGTCAAAAATCAAAGTATATATTTAAGATCATTTATGCATTTCAATGGATAAAAATTATACTTCTGTTTTAAAAGTTCCTCCCAAAGCACATATTGAATATCTCTAGGATAGCATTTAAACATTTCACTTATAATAATAGCCATTTTTGTAGAACCTAAAATGTTGAATTATTGGGATTATGTGCAATTTTAACTTTAATGTGTTATAATAGCCTGAACTCTAAAAATTATCTCTGTGTGAATAGCTTATATATTTTGCTTCAAATTAATATTCATTATATATAGTCTAAAGTGCTCCAATATCAAGAATAAAGATGAAACATATAGAAATGCCTGTATTGAGACACAATTATTGTTCCTTTAATTAGCTGTGTTTGTTGAGATAGTTCCATGGTTTTGCAAAACTCCTATTTTTGATTCTTATAAATTTCATTTTTCTTGGTAAGCAAACAACCAAATGCATAAAAATAAATTTTAGAAGTATAAGAAATATTTTACAAAAGTAATAGGGAATTTATATAAATGTGTCATTCAGAATATATGTATATGTGAATCTCTTTATTTACAAAATTAGAGCTGCTCCTTATAATGCATGGGCTATGCATGTTGAAGAACACACTCATTGCTAAGTCAAACAAAATATATGAAATCTACAAAAAAGGTAACATTTGCTTATATTAAATCATATAATTTCCAGAACAACTAACAGATCTTCTTATATGAAACTGAAAATATATTATATTTTGTGCTAATGGCTCTGAACATCTGGGTTGTGACTTCTTTATTCAAAAATTGCTACACAGGGTCACATGTCAAATATCCTGCATATCAGATATTTATGTTATGATTCAGTAGCAAAATTATAGTTATGAACTAGCAATGGAAATAATTTTATGGTTGGGGTTATCACAACATGTATTGAAGGTTATTGTAATGAAGGAACTGTATCAAAGGGTCACAGCATTAAAAAAGTTAAGAACCACTGTGCTAAAGCAAAGGAAGGTGATGGAACATTCTGAGAATGTTGTAAATACTTCACCATTTTCACATGAAACAGAAACTCTTGGTGAAAGAAGCATATTGGGTAGATAGAAATAAAAATACTATGTTTGGTAATGCTGACATATTTGGGTTCTTATACTGATTTGGATTTGTCTGGCATCAAGATTTCTATGAACGGCATTTGACTTCTGTGATAATGTATTATGCTCCACTTCTGAAATGAAAGAGGAAAAAATTAAGATGGAGTGTGAATGAGGAAAGCAAACCCTAATTTCTGGACTATGTCCACATACACACACATATTCACACAGACACATACACACACACACACACACACACAGGAGGGAGGGAGGGAGGGAAGGAGGGAGAGAGAGAGAGAGAGAGAGAGAGAGAGAGAGAGAGAGAGAGAGAGAGAGAGAGAGAGAGAGAAGAGAATAGAAGGGTCTATGGCCAAATCTACCATGTTTATATTAATAAGAAAACTTTGGTAGAAGATTCAGTTATTGGGAGAGTCAGTGGTTTTTAATACCAGTTTAATTCACTGAATATTCTAAAATTTGCTCTTAGAGGTATCATGGATAGATGTGTAGAGTTCATAATCTACAATCAGAAATGTGGTTATATCTAAAAAAAGGAGAGTGATAAGACAATCTTGTAAGACTTCCTTCAGTTTCAGAGTTATCTCAGATGTGGCATTTGATTGATGACTGATTGTATCATAGGCCTAAGCGATAACCACACTTGTAGATAAATAGAGGTATTCTTGGAGAATGCTGCATTTTGAGAACTGTTACAGTCTTAAGTCTTAAAAACACTATGATTGGTTTTAGTATTATTGAATACATAATTTATTTGTGACCTCCAAATATGAAATCTACATGACCTTAAGTGTGCTTTTATTATTCAGGAAGTTTAAAGTGGAAGTTTATGGAGGAAACACACCACAGGGTTCAGTGTTCTGAAGAGATACAAGCAGGACATGGGCAGAAAGCCATCAAATGATATGGCACTGGAGGTCTATCAGGGTGAAAGTTCATCCACCCTTTTTGCATTTTAATATAATTTCCTCAGTATTATATCTTTCTAAAAAATAATCTCCTCTGAGGGGAGGGCATGAACTTTGTAAATATACAACTCAGTCCACAGTTCTATAGTAAGATTGGTCCCTAAAAGGGTCATATGCTAAAACCTGTTTCCTCTGGCTACAGTATTACTGACAGCTCCTGGGATACATGGGGGATTCAAGGTCAAGAGTCATCAGACCTTGAACTTGAAGAACATATTAGGAATCTAGCCCATCCCCTTTTCTGCACTATCCAATTAATGAGAGAGATACAAATGGAGAGACATAGACAAAGACAAAGACAAAGAATTACCTAGCACTAGTTGTAAAAATTTCCAGACTAAATGATTAAAAATAAATACACTCTTCATTGTAAAAAAGGGTTTTTTTAATTAGCAATACTCAGAATGTTCAGAATGTTTTAATGTTCAATACTCAGAAATCTAACCATGTAACTTCATTAAAATTAAATAAATTCTATTCTACATATATGCTTATTATTTTGCCATCTGTAATGGTCTAAGGTGTAAGAAAAGAAAGAAAGAAAGAAAGAAAGAAAGAAAGAAAGAAAGAAAGAAAGGAAGGAAGAAAGAAAGAAAGAAAGAAAGAAAAAAGGAGGGAGGGAGAAAAGGAGGGAAGAAAGAATGACTGAAGGAAGAAAAAGTAGAAATTTACTAGTTTAACTATATATTTCACCAGCAATAAAGTGCTTCTATAAAATTATACTCAGCGCATAGAGAGATGAACAGCAATGGGAAAGATGCTTTCTAGGAATGATTATAGATCAGAATTATTTAATTTTTGTTCAGAAATATTTAATATGAGGGAAGCATTAACAATTCAAAAGCAAATGGTGCATAAAATATTTTATGGATCTAGTCCTTACTATGTAATCCAACTCATGGGAAATAATTAAAGGACTAAACTGACTCCAGGTACATATTTGTCATTTTTATGGGGACTAAAACAATTATGACAATTTAAATGAATGGCTTAATTATACACAAGTAATTGTGTATATTTCAAAGTTAAAAGAATAAAAATTGAAACTCTATGTGGAAAATGATGATCCTTTTAAGCTGCAATAAAAAAACCTTAAATTTGGTAATGGTATATTTTTTCTGTAATTTCTTTATTCTGATGAAGTTACAAAGAACAATTAACTCATAACATAAATTATTTTGTAGAAACCAAATATAATGTTTTTTAAAAAAAACAAATAGGATTTCTATGGAAAAGAAAATAAAAACAGCAACTGAATTGATTTGAGTCTTTGAAAAATTAGCATGCAAAAAGTTCATATTCCATTCTGTATATTTCTGCATGATAAGATACAGATATGCATATTCAGACAAAGAAGTTTTACTTAATAAATGTTTTAAAAATTCTAAGAACATTCTAGCCATTAGAAATTTAGTATCTTACTAAATTTAAAGTAATATATTTGAGATAGCTTAGAGACTAATGAAAGAAAAAATATTACAAAGACACACATAATTCAAAAGACAGTGTGAGTTCTTAGAATATAAAAGAAACGGTGAAGACAAAACAGAAAATCCAAGAAACTGTTGATTATAAATGTAAGGAGAAACCTCAAGTGGATGTTTTGTCTGTATTGATTTAATTTCATGTCAATGAAAACAAATCATTTTGGTGGGTAGCAACACAGCTCAGATTAACACCAAATGTAATTTTGACAAAATCAGCTTCAGTGTTGTAGAGGACTTCCCATTCTCTCTGTTTTCTATGTAGAGAATTAATAAATCACATGCAAATCTTAGGAAAAATTGTTTGATTCTCACTAGAAAGGAATGTGCCATGTTTATGTAAATATTTCTAATGCCTTTGAGTTTTATAGGTATAAAAATGGTGAAATTTAGGCTGGGAAATTGTTATAAGACAATTTAAAATTTTAAGGTAAGATATGGATTACAGTATAATCTTATTTATGACAAATTCAATAAGAATGTTGCTGTTACTAGTTTCTTCCTAATACATAATTTAAACTTTGCTTCAGATTATACAGAGAGGGAAAAGAAAAAAATAAGAAAGTCAATAGAAACAATAAGAATATTGGAAACAACATTGACTTTGAATGTATGGGATTGCAGAATGTCTCAAACTTGGGAAAACAATCAGTGTCAGATACAAAATACCGGGATGCTTCCAGTCAATCATTTAGAGATTAACTGTGGACGCCTAAAACAAAACAGAGTTGTTGTACCTGATAAAATTGCAGGAAATAATTGAAACAAGTTATAGTAAGTATTTGGTAAATCACTATAAGGCATTGTCACTCATGCAAATAAACTGATGGAAATCCTTACTTAGGTAGAGGAAGCAGCAGTCACAATAGGATCGAAATGGCATGCCTGCCATTTATATAGCAATATAACTTATCAGCTATCTAGCTATCACCTATTTATGCTTTTATTAACACATTTGTTTATTAATGTATCATGTCCTCTCAACCTATTTTTATTTATGACTTTTCCCTCCATATTAAACTTTTACTAGTACTCCTACAACTACTATTACTGCTATTGCCAATAATAATAACACTAGCAATGATTATCAATGTAGAGAACTGTATATCAAAAGTGAAGGATATGCATAGTTTCTTTCAAATCCTTTTACCTGTGAAAAGTATAAGCACAGTACCAATTCATTTACAAGTATCTACCTGTATAATTATAATGCCTATATGAGTTTTCAATATTAAATTGTTAACAGTTTCATGTCAACTGACCCAAACCAACAGGTACAGGGAGGCATGGGTACTAGAGATGAAAAAATAAAGAAGACAAAAAGTTGAAATCAGAAAATTTATGAGCTGATAAATTTTGCCAACACGTTTATTAAGAAGTATATCATGTATACAGTTTGCAGAAAAAAATGAATGACATCAAGAGGAAGCTAATAAATTAATGTTACCCAAAGGGAACACAGGATAGTTAAATGCATGGCAGACAAATACACAGAAGCCTTGGAAGTGAAAACCAGTCCTTTGTAGGGACATCTCAAACTTCAGCTCACAAAGGCCCTGACCCTGGGCCATTATATGCTTGCCAAAAAAAGTTCCTGGCTTCACACATGGAGATCTATACTTCTGTATAGATCAGGGCCTCTACAAAACCCAAGAATGTCCTTCCCCACAACAATCAACCTCTCATGAATGACTATTTTTCAATTAATGCTATTGTACAGTAACATTCCAGAGGAATGGGTGATACATTTTCTTATATAAAAACAGTAACATAACTATTAAAGTTATGCCAGTATTTGCTTTGTTGTGTTTATTCTTTATTTGAAGTAAATAAAAAGAAGAACTTTAAGTAAAGTTTGAAAGAGATGGACAAGCTAGAGAAATTTTACTGGCCTATCACCTTACTTGGACTCACACTAAAGAGAAAAGTGAAAGCATTATAAATCCCAAAGGAAGAAAAATACCTAATAATGGTTATATGGATTGGAAAGAAGATATGTTATTATCTAGCTTAACTTGTATGAAATTTTGGTATTTTATTTTTAAAGATTGACCACCATTCTATGTAATTTGCCATTCATCTCTTTCAGCTTCCAACACTGTTTTACCGAAAATCCTTCCTAAACTTAAGATGTCCATGGTAATCCCCCTAATTCCCTATATACTTGAGACAACTCTATAAAGAGATTCCCCTTTAAGCCTGGTTGTTTAAGGATATTTTGCCACCCTCAGAGTCACAAAGAACAGAAAATGAAGAACAGGGTGTGAATATTTTCAACATTCAAAAGAAAGTGTAGCATTCTATAGTTTAATTGCACTTGCTTTGCTTTGGCTATGATCCATATTCCCTAGAGATTCATGTCCTGGGCATTTGGTCCCCATGAATAGATATTTTTGTTTGGGAGACATTATCTGTTGAATTTTAATGGAAGATCCCAAGATGATGAAATGCACCGGATTCTAGAATAAGTATTAATTCTTAGGAGTGAGTACTCATGAGAACATATCTAACCTCCACTTCAAATTTGAATTTCCTGTATAGCCATCTATACTCTTTTGTAAAAATCACTGTCAACATGATGTCATAACCAACAGTGTTGTCACCAAATGCCAAAGCCCTAGGATCATCAGCCTTTGGGTCAATAGCTTGCAAAGCTTCCCATTTCTTTAAAATTCTCATTTCTTTAAAAAATAATCTTTTAGATATGTTTTATTTCATCAAAACAAATGTATTCATGTGCTGTTTAAATCTTACCAAGCTAGTTTCTCTTAAACTGCTGGTAATATCTAATTTTAATTTTAAATACAAAGACCATGTTTTTATTAACCTTTACTATATAGATACTTTAATGTTTAATATTATTAGGTAGGTGGGGGAACACACTCATAGAAGCAGGGGGGAAGGGGGATGAAATAGGAGGATTCAGGGGGTGAAACTGGGAAAGCGGATGATACTTGAAATGTAAATAAAGAAAATATGTAATAAAAATATTAAATCAAAAAATTTAAAGGCCTATTATATGCAATATTGAATAATATATAAAACAGAAAGAATCACTATAAATTAAAAGCATAATCATATTGTTACATTTACTTTGAACAACAATAGTAAGGAGTGGTGAAGAAATTAACACAGCTGATGTTGAGAGAGAATTCCAGTGATTTCTGAAATTTCCACTCAGAGATGCAGCATCTCTCAGGGTTCCCTCTGAGCCTTGTGTTAATTTTCTCTGTGACCTTCACCTTGGCCAACTTACTTGATTTTTCTTGTTTCACAGTTTTTCTTTTCAATAAATTAAAAAGAAAAGAATAAATGGAAAAGGGATTACTAAGCCTTATCACTTTATAACATTATGGAGGGCATTAAGATGTACAGTTAGAGTGCTTCATGCTTCATACTGAAAATCTTCTTGTAAAGACTTATATGATTTTTTTGTTATTGGTAGAATTTTCTCATTGTTGTTGTGTGACTTTTTTTTTTTTTTTTTTTTTTGGACTCTCATGAGCTTAGATCTCTGTGATTGGCAATTTGCTTGGTACATGGGTGATTTTTGGACGCATTATACTTCCTATTTGTAAGTCAATATAAGTAAATGTGACCTTCAGCACTTTAGAGATAGAAAAGAGACAGCCTTAATATTAACTCATTCTGTCACCTACATATTCTTTGCTCTAGCAAGAAAAATATTTCTTCTATTTCAGTGCTTTTAAATATGTGGAAAATAAAGGACATTAAGCATTACAAAATAAATGCATTTCTGATTAAACCTTAATGCTAGTAAATTCTATTTAATATTGTATGCTTCAAAAAGAAGACTTTTGGTAAAGGTTAGGCTGAATATGTAAAATTAATATGCCTCTGCATGCACAAGATGGAAAAATGTGTCCTCACTATCAGGGTCTTCTAATAAAACCCTTATCACATTAGGGAATAATGAACAATCACATTTAGAACTTACCTACTTGAAAGATCATCAAAAATAGAACACTGATTTTTGGCAAATCATATATAAGGTAAAAGATATATATTTATTTTTGTTATGCTAAATATATTTTTTTCTAATATTTACTGATTAGATAAATTAAAGGGAATATTTAGTTATGTTTTATGTAATATGTATAAATAATATAGTAAGTAAATTGGACAGTATTAAAAATAAACCTTACATAAGGGGTGGTAAAGCATAGCTGCCTACCATGTGCAGGAATCTAGATTCTCTTCATAGCATGACAAAAAAGAAAAAATGATGAGGAAAAACTATGCTTTATGCTAACGTCCACAAGTAATAATAAATAGAAGTAAAAAAATATAATAAAATCTCATAGTTAAATAAGAAGATAGTTTTGGAAGATATTTAAAGATATAATGTAAACAAAATAATTATGTATTGAACATGATTATATTAAAGCCTGTTGTGCATAGTCAAACATTATGGTTAATGAAAATCTAAAGGCTTGTTCTCATTTTTTCTATAATATAATTAGAAAACTATGACCAAAAGTATGACCAAAAATTTTATTTTCCTTGTATCTTAGAGTAAAAGTTAAGCTGAGATTTTAAAATTGAATATACTGCTTTAGAATGGCTTTTTCCACAGATGTGTCATCCATAAAAGAATGTTTTTATCGTTGCAAACTCCTCTTATAAAAAATAAGATAATTGTGAACTTCATAATGAGCTGAAAAATAACTGTAGCTGAAGATAGAATTCTGTGACCCAGTCATTCTACAGTCGTATGATGAGGGTATGCTTTGCTTTCCCTGCCATCATCCTTACACAGCTACTCATGTTCATAAGCTGAATAGAAGATGTTATTTGTAGTCACCACACTAGGAACATTCATCATATCTGTACTCTAATTCCAGTTGCGTATCACAATATTTGGTAAACATAAATATATTTTTGCCAAGTTTACCTTAAACATTTTAATTCTTACTTTATATATGCATATATATATATATGTTTATCTTCTTATGATATACTTTAAAATAATTAAATTTATATATTTAGAAATAAATATAAATGTGTGTGTGTGTGTGTGTGTCTGCATGGAAAAAAAATGAGATGAATTTGAAAGGGAGAGAAGAGAAAATAAGGAATGGTTTGGAAGGACAAAAGGAAAGTTGGAAATAATGTAATTATAATATCAAAAATAAACAAAATAAAAATAATTTTTCAAATACAAAGAGATTGATTATTTTTGCAAATAATAACTCAGATCTACTCTGAGACAACCATGTGACTAAATTTATTTATATACAGAAAATCAACTCTGTAGATCATCTTACTGAACAAAAGCTAGTAGTAGCATTTAGGAGTCTTAAAGTAACTGGATGTGTGAAAATGAGTGACATTTTATTCCATTTTGCTTTATTTATCCTCTGAGTACAAGGAAGTTGTCAAGGAGGGCAGTTTGCCCTTGCAGAATGAGTTAGGCAATTTCAAGGTGTTTCCAATGTAAGATTTCAACTTTGCTGTAAACACGGTGGGCTTTCTCCTCATAATAATGGCTGCTGTTGTCCTTTAAGGTCACTGCCAATTGTGTAATTTGAGTTTGCCCCATAGCTTTATAGCTTTATCATCATTTACCAATGTATGCAGCTTAGTCATATGGGAATGTTCTGACTTCTTCACACATCTTTCTCACAAGCAACCTACTCACCAAGTAACCAGCCTGCTTTACTATTGCCATAATAAATAACATGACCAAAAACAACATTGGAAGGCTAGGGCGGGCTTATTTGGTTCAAGATTACAGTTCATCATTATAGCAATCTGGAAAAGAAGCCCAAGGCAAGAACGTGGAAGTAATATTTGAAGCAGAGGCAAAGGAGGAAAAATAATACTTGTTTGCTATTCATGCATGGTTCCTTGAACTTATATTTTAAAAATAAAAATATGATTATATCATTTCCCTACCTTTCCCTCTCTCCTACACTACTCCTGAATTCTTCCCTCCCAAACAGTGATCCTCCTCTTCTTTAATGTTTGTTGCTACATGTGTGCACGCATGATCATAAATATATGATTACCCCCTGCTGACTACGATTTTATGAAACTCAAGACCAGCTCCCCAAACACAATATTGCTCACAGTTGGCTCTTCCTTCTCACATCAAACATTAATTGAGAAAATGTCTCATAGACCAATTATAGGCCTGTGTAAAGAGGTATTTTCTTATATGAGGTTCTTCCTTCCAAGTTTCCTCTAGGTTGTGTCAAGTTAACAAAAAACAATCAAACAAATAAATAAACAAAAAACAACAAAGAGTAAAAACAAAAGCCAACAACAAAAAAATGGATCAGCATGCTAGAAAAAGATTAATTTAACCTAGGATTCCTTGTACCATACTACCAAGGTTGAGGTACTTTATGACTTACTTAAGGCATCAAGACAAAGAGATTTTAAGATACACCCAACACTTAAGAGACAGATGGAATGAGAGGTGACTTAAAAGAGCAGAGTGAGAGCTAGAGCGAGAGGGAGAGGGAGAAGGAGATGAGAGAGTGGGGGAGGGAGGGAGGCAGTGAGGCAGTGAGAAAGCAGAGTGGTAATGGGGGGGGGGGGGAGCGGGGGTGGGGATTGGGAGAGAGAGGGAATAGGACAGAGTACCAAAGTTAGTATGAGGCCAAGAACTCAGGCAAAAGCCTAGAGAAACCAGTTTGAATCAGCCAGTTTGGAGAGGAGTTGGAGCCAGCACAGCTGAGTTGAACCAGCCAGGCAGAGTTCACAAACAACTAGAGAGGGTGAGCTTATTCAGTAGTAAGACACTGAGATGACAATTAGATCTGGCAAATAAAAGTTATTTTTATAATTGATAAATGTAAAAATAACATAATCTTTCAATCACCAAGGAGCAACAGGTAGGGCACATTTTTTACCTCTGCTAAATCATTTGCCAAATGCATAATACCAAAAAAGCACAGATTAATGATCAGGAAATATTCAGTTTAACATACTCCTCAATATCCTTCTTATTGTTATCAGTTCATAAATCTATTTTCTCATACTCACCAGCCAAGTCTCTGTACAACAGAACCTCAAGGCAAAATTAAACCGTCTTTGCAATTCTCACCATTTAGAAAAAAAAAAAAAAAGATAAAAACACTCCTGGGAATCTTGATACATAACATATTACTCCAGGAAGAGCCTGCTAAGAAAATGTTGTTGTGCCATGGAATGCCTGTAGGCTTCAGGGCTCTTTTGCTCTTTCCTGTGCAACAATGTTCTATTTATTCCTGAACATATGAAATTCCGAAGTATTCTAAAGAGGACAAGGTGGGAGACCATTTGGTTCCTCTGAGACAATATATAAAAGTTACAATGAGTAAAAGAAAAAATAAATTTCTACTTCTTGGGTATTTTCTGAGCTGTGTTCAAAGCTTCTGTTTTGTCAAAGAAAATCACAGATCAGTAAAGACAACATTCTACCTTGTGTACTCCTCATCCATAAAGCAAAGAAACAAGGAATACCTACGGTATTAAGTTTGAACTGCAAATAAGAGAATCAGGTCATCGAAGCACATGAGGTTTGGGATAGTAAGCCTCAAAGATCTTGACCATACAGGAACAATTTATATTTCCTTCTTTTGTTTCTCTTTTCTCTTGATTTGACAGTAAAAGCAAACATCACTGTACATTGAACCTCGAGCCATATACCAGCTAGGAAGCACTCTACCACTGAGCTATATTCTCATTCCTCTGAACATATGTTATCCACTCTCTTTGAAAGATGTGTGGAATGTCTGGTTTATAACATTTTTTTTTGATCATATCTTTTTATCTACAGTTCTACTCAAGATAGCTCATCTCTTTGTTGTTTCTGTTCTAAACTCTGTATCAGCTAAAGATTATAGAAGTTCCTGACGTGTCAAGAGACTTATTTTTTTCATATCTTGCCATTGAAATTATGGAAAAGTTTTGTTTTGTTTCCACAATTGCTTTATAAATATTATAATAAATTCTGCTGTAATAAGGAATGACATATAACACTAAGCTTGCTTAGTAAACTTAGTAAACAAAATAAAGTAACACAATAATAAAATATTAGTAACATAAATTTATTTACCACAGATACAGTGACTTGTAAATCCAAGATCAGTGTGTCAACAGATTCAAGGTCCAATAAGAACTCATTTTCCTTTATTGGCAAAAAATATTTTCTGTTCTTTCCTAGAGGAACGAGGTAGCTAGGTCTCTACAATCTGTTTACTAAAGAGTCTTTATTCTAAGTATAATCTGATACTCACTAATAGACATCTAGGATTTAGCACATGAATTTAAGCAAGACAGAAATATTATCACAAAGTCTTTTAAAAAATTATTCATGAGCTTTCTTTTTCCTTTTTTATTGTCACAGATCAGAAGTTTTAAAAAATCAAACTTTTGCTAGTAAAATCCATGATGACTGTACATTTAAATGCCTTCTTTTTCTCTTTGTTTTATCAAAAATGTTCAGACTTTGAGATATGTATGACTTACCCGAACACATAATGGAATTAGTGGACAGAGACAGGAATGTTATCTCAGTATTCCAAGTATGCTGCCTTTCCCTTCAGTAAATCATAACAATGAACACTAATACAGTACAAAATATTTACCAACCTTAATATAGTGACTTAAAATAATGTGTTTTATCTTCATAGGAATATATATATATATATATATATATATATATATATATATATATATACCAAAATATTCTAAGACAATCCCCGTCATATGCATATAAAAGTCTCCTGTTAACAAAACAGTAAATTGCATTTTCTATTTCTTCTCCTATTTTAAAACTTTCTTTGTTATGATTATTGCTATCTCTCTATTCTTTAACGTTGACTGCTATACTTGACTGACTCTTATTGCAGTTGTATTAACTGCAATTATTTTTAACTTTTTTTTTAAAACCTAAGAAGGAAAAATATGATTGTCTCCTCGATCAGTTCATTGGAACGCCTACACACACACACACACACACACACACAAAAGGTCTTTGAGGAGACTATTTCTACAGATTTCTCCTAACTTTAATGTCAAATAGAACAAAATGAAAAATTTTTTTCTTTTCAGTAAAGCATGCCTTTTGTGTACTTTAAAAATCCATTTTAGCTCACCTTTAAGGGGAAAAAAATGTCTTTATGTTCCAATAGAATTGGCTTGTCTTCATTTATTCATCATTAGACTAAGTGCTGGAAGGAAATCCTTTGTGATTTATTCATTTTGAAATCATCTTTTATTAATTAAGGTGGAAGTACATTTACAACAATCACTGGTAAATGATGTGAAAAAATATTTAACCTGCTCTACTTGATTGTGATGCATTTGTTTAAGACTTTTCCTAGACTCAAATTAACATCTCGGAATTGCAATCGGTAGATGATGTGTAGTTGTGTCAGTGTAAAAGTAAAATGCTGTGTCTTTCTGAGGGTACTAACCATCTATTCACTTTCAACATAATTTCTGAGTTGTTAATTTGCTTTATGTTTGACCTTGTAAAGAAAAAGCATAGTGCTGCCATGATGTCATGCAAAAGAGCTTGGGTAAGCAGTGTTTTAACTTAAAAAAATTACCACTCAATGCAATACTGTTTCCAGATACCCATTGTGTTCATTTATTGACAGGAGTCCAAGCTCATTACTTTCATTTTTATTTTATACAACAAAATTAAATTTCTGTTGGCATTCTCATAAAAATGGAACAATTAACCTACCTGGTTTCAGCCTATTACCACAGAAGCATGCAACACCTCAGTAGGAGTGATGAGTAAAAAGTCACAAACTAGAGCCTTCAGTGATTCAACGTGACACTAAGGCATTCAAAGTAGCAGGTTTGTTTGACCTTTTCCCAGGAAGCAACTAATATATTAATGTTTCTGTTCAGTTAGTATAGTGAATGTTATTAAGGGAATATATTTACCAATTAACCCATATAATATATATTTAAGGAAAACATGCCTGAGTATTTAGGCATTTCTATGTTGAAGTCACCTATTTTTTAAAATGAATGTTATATAGAACAGATAGAAATAGGTTTGTCATTATATTTGTTTTCAGTTATGATCACTTGAATGGGAACACAATAACAATGACTATTTTTGTATTCTCCTTCTTCGTGTTCTTTAAATTCCTCAAGAATTTAAAAGATAACTTTTGAAAATACACGATTCTTCTGAATATAATTTATAGGAGATATAAAATATTCTTCCACACCAAATTTAAACTTATGATTTATATTAATAAAATTTTTAAACATTTGTGACTCATATTTGTGGCTTTGTGTCATATAAAAGATAAAATGATAACATGGATTGTATTTTCTTGGCCTTGCTGTACATTTCCCAGCTGAATTCAGAGTAATTTCCCAATAGTCTATATAGCTTCCTGTCTCAAGCTGTTGGGTATTAATACATGTGATTTTTTTTCTCCTAACACCATTTTGTTTCATGGAGAGATAAGTACAGAGCTTTTCTCACTTAAAAAAATATAAATTGGCCACAATCTGAGTTCAGGAAATCACTTTGCAACTTTTTCTGTTCTTTTTCTTTTTATTTTTTTGAAGTTTCAGGTTTTATACTCTGTTGCTTTTATAGCAAAATGTTTCTTAGGCTTGGCTTTTAGAAATAAAGATCCACTTGGCAATTAAGGGAATGATTTCATTTAAGCTATTCCTATAAGGAGAATGTTCATTAGAAAGAACAGTCCAAGAAGGAAATGGAGCCTGGGGTTTTACAGAGGCAAATAGAAAGCAAAAGTATAGTCAGGTAGCATCCTACAGAGACAAAAGAAAGTGGAGATAAGTTGGTGTTGGTTAATTCTTAACACAAGCAGAGGAAATTTTCATTAGAAAATTTTCATATTTCAAAATATTGGTTATACATCTAGTCTCTGAAGTAAACCTTCATTCTTGTCATCCTCATGTTTGTTCAAAATTTACATCATTATGAAAGCTACAACTTATCAAAATACAGAGTTCTGGTCTACACTCTCAACCAATACATCTACAACACAATTCCAACACCTAAGGATAAAGAATAATCGCAGAAGACAAATGGAAGATTGTAATAGCCAAAGAAACAGAAAGTTTGCTGTAGAAGATATTTAGAAATATCAAAGATGCTACCCCTTTGATGTCTCAGCAACATGTCTGCCTAAATATAAGTTGATCAGGAACAATACTAATAGATATGTTAATATAGAAGGGAAAAAATAAAAACTCATGAAACCTCAACTCTAAACAAAGAACTATAGTCAACTAATACACAATGATAACAGGACAGCTTTACCAAGGAAGAACATACCAGTTGGTTATCCAATACCAAGTTGTTGTCATCCCTGAAAAGATACATGTAAAATAACATTCAGACCGAGCAGTACTCAGAGAAATAGACCAACAGGGCAAAAACTATCACATCTTATCTACATCTGCTATCTGATACCTCAATATAAGAAAGGAGTGTAATTGTGTTATGAAGCAACTCAAAGCTGAAGGTGATGAGGATACAGACTTCAGTCTAAGACTGAAGGCTGTGGAGCAGGATCTTTGAGTATTCACGACCAGTCAGTATTGCAGCACAAACCATTATAAACCAAGGTGTGAAACTTCCTTCTTCAGCCTGGAGTGGACTGAGGGATACTCAATCTCCATGGTGAAGAGAGGTAATATTCTTTAATTAGTAAACAGATACAAATGCTAATCTTATCCAGAAACACTAAAATACCTAGCAATGATGTAGAGAGGAATATCTACTGGTGAGGCAAGTTAACAAAATAAATAGATGAGAAATACATAGACAGATATGTAGATAGATAGATAGATAGATAGATAGATAGATAGATAGATAAGAAAAGAAAGAAAGAAAGAAAGAAAGAAAGAAAGAAAGAAAGAAAGAAAGAAAGATCAATACTTACAGTGCCCAGTGCAGTTTTTATTTGTGGGTTAAAGGGGAGAGTATGAATTAAGTCATTCAAAGATGATAACTATAATGGTCTATCTTGATTGCCAATTTGACATAATTTAGAAGGTTCCATAACTGAAGTTTTGCTTCCATCATAATGGCTCGTAAGCATGACTGTGGAACACTTTCTTGAATTCTAATTGATATGGAGGAACCTACCCACTATTCATAGTACGATTTCTAGGTACATCAGCCTAGGCTGTATAAAAAGAAATACAGGTAAATTTGAGTTCTGCAAAAAGCCAGTAATAACATTGTGTTATTTTCTGTGTGTGTGTGTGTGTGTGTGTGTGGTTTCTGCTTCAAGCTACTACCTCGAGTAGTTGGGGTGCTTACATGATGGACTATAACCTATAAAATGAAAGCAAACTTCCTTTCTAAGCCAACATTTAATCAAATATTTTCATTACTGGAATGTAAAAGTTAACAAGAAAAACAAAGTTAGACATACATCAATAATTAGAAAATTACATTGGAGCAGCAGGAGAAGTAGGAGGACGAGGAGATAGATGAGGAGGAGGAGGAGGAGGAGGAGGAGGAGGAGGAGGAGGAGGAGGAGGAGGAGGAGGAGGAGGAGGAGGAGGAGAAGAAGAAGAAGAAGAAGGAGAAGAAGAAGAAGAAGAAGGGGAAGGGGAAGGGGAGGGGGAAGGGGAAGAGGAACAAGAAGAAGAAGAAGAAGAAGAAGAAGAAGAAGAAGAAGAAGAAGAAGAAGAAGAAGAAGAAGAAGAAGAAGAAGAAGAAGAAGAAGAAGAAGAAGAAAAGAGCTCAATGACAATTACAAAGCAGGAACCAAGAATGTTAAAGATTGTAATATGGACTATATAAAAGACAGTTTTCCAACAATAAGAAATTTATTTATATTGTACATAATAGTTTTCTGAATTCTATGAGAATTTTATAATATGTATTTTAATAGTTTATTCCTTGCCTCAATTTATCCCAGTTATACCACTACTTCCCTACTGCCCAATTTCAAGTTTTTGTTTTGTTTTGTTTTAAGCCCCACTGAGTTAAATGTTTTTGTCCAAATACTTCTGGGTATAAGACCAATTTATAGTGCATATTCTACTTACTGGACTTCACACCCAGAATAACACTAACACTGCTTGTTCCTGTAGCTTTCAATTGCCAATAACATCTCTATTAGGGATAAGAAATGTCAGTCTTGAAACTTTACGAGACGTTTTCTTAATGTCAAAATTGCTGTGATTTCATATATGCAACTAGACTATGTGAGAAAAAAACACTGTTTCTTTTTAGACATCTACCATTCTGCTTCTTAGAATCTTTCAGCCCAGATCTTCTGTGGGAATCCTTGTTTCTGGGAGTAGGGATGTAATATTCTATTTAGGGGTAAACATTCTGAAGTATCTTATTCCCAGAACCTTGAACATTGTTGATTTCTGTGTTAGTCACCCTCTACTATAAGAATCCTCTTATTTGGTGAGAAAATATATTAATATAAAGATATAGCAATATGCCATCAGAATTTGTATCTATTTAGCAGAATAATACTAGTAGATGCCTTTTCCTATCTAAATATAAATTCAAGACTGAGTCTTAAATATAATTAGAAAGTGCTTTGATAGGTTCATAATGCTCATGCCACTATTACACCAGTGGGTCTACCTTGCTAATAGACATTATTACAATTCATGGGGCTCTAGTTTATGGGTTGATGATTACTTGTCATCTCTGGTGGAATGGAGAGTCCTGTGCCTCACTGTAATAGCCAGCCAGTGGAGATAAAAGCTTGAGGTCAGTATCACTTTGAATACTCCATGATCTATGATTCCTATTGTATCATTTTCAGCGATATCACCTTATCAAATTTTAGAAGGTAATGAGAAGCAGAAAAATATTATGTAATGTTTAGGGAAATCTATATCGCCAGAATAGTTTATATGTTGTGACAAATGATAGGTTACAGTGGAAGAAGGGACATAGAAAATGATACCTAATGTTAAAGATTTCTTGAAACAGTTGTAGGGAAAAAGTCACATCTATTGCTGTAGAAATATCTTAACATATGAACCACATATTTCATTTGAGTTACCCTATAACTGGGAGAAAATTTTGTCTTAGTTAATTTTCCATTGCTGGGACAAAAACCCATGATCATGCTTATAAAACAAAGTACTCAACTGGGCTTATGGTTTCAGAGGGTTAGAGTTAATGATGGAATGATGGTAGAGCAAACACACAGCAGCAGAAACAACTGAACACTCACATTTTTTTTTTTTTGAGCATATACAGATACTGGAGAGAGAGAGAGAGAGAGAGAGAGAGAGAGAGAGAGAGAGAGAGAGAGATCATTCAATTTAGCCCTAATATTGAATGGTATTTTTTTTAAAAAGGGAACAACCTCATAAACAACATCACCAAGAAATAATAATAGTTTTTATTGGATACTTTATTTGTTTACAGTTTAAATGTTATTCCCTTTCCTAGTTTCCCATCTGGAAACCCCCTATCTCATATCCTCTCCCATCTGTTTTCTAAGAGTGTCCCCCCCACACACACCCCTACTCCGACCTCCCTCCATGGCATGCCTCTACACTGGGGCATTGAGATTTCACAGAACCAAGAGTCTCTTCTCCCATTGATGCCCTATAAGGCTATCCTCAGCTACTTATGCAGCAGAAGCCACGGGTCCCTCCATGTGTACTCTTTGGCTGGTGGTTTAGGCCTTGGGAGCTCTGGGGAGTTAATTCCTCCATTAGGGACCCCATGCTCAGTCCAATGGTTACATGTGAGTATCTACCTTTGTATTTGTCAGTCTCTGGCACATGCTCTCAGGAGACAGTTGTAGCGGGCTCCTGTCAGCAAGCACTTCTTGGAATCTGTAATAGTGTCTGGGTTTGTTGTCTGTGTATGAGATGGATCCCCAGGTAGGGCAGTCTCTGGATGGCCTTTCCTTCAGTTTCTGCTTTTCTTTTGTCTCTGTAATTCCTCCCATGAGGAATTACCTCACCTACCTACCCCAGAACCAAGGATTCTCTCAGAAGAGCTGTGCAGAAAGATCCTAAGAGCTAGATTGTAGATGTCTAAAAGATAACATTTTGATCTGCATTGAGAGACTCAAAATGGTGATTATTTGGAAAGTTTAATGCCCACTCCCAGTGAAATTCTTCCTCTACCAAGGCAATACATCCTAATCCTTCCTATTATTCAAAACTATGAACCTATTGGAGCTGTTCTCATCCAAACTACTAAAATGCTCCTACTAGGTACCACAGGCTTTTAAACAAACACAATTTGTATTCTTTTGACTGCTTACTGAGAGAAAAGAAAATCTCAAAAAAAAAAAAAAAAAAAAAAAAAAAGACTATTCTTTGTTATGGAATAGGACTTTGAAATTGGTGTACTAATTAGCAGATGAAGAATTTAAATGATGCCCTGTAGGCCTTCTTTCACAATGGCTTTGCAGAAGAGTTTCAGAAAGTCAGTAGGAGTTAAAGGTTTGTCACTTCAGGAAGTCAACCCAAGAGACTTTTAAAGAAATTTTTATCTGTATTAATTATAAATTTGAACATATTTTGCTCCTCAGAAATACCTTAAATTTTACAAACCTCTCTCTACCAGTGGCCTGGTATACCCAGCTTTAATCTTGGTACTATTTTTAGTGAAGTCTGGGGTAGAGTTCTCAAAATGAATTTATATATAATACATTTCTTAGAGCCAATGCTATTTCTTAACTATTTTTGGTAATGTTGTTTATATAAAATTTATTCTAAAATATGGTATTTCAGTTTAGATTTGATAATAGAAATTTGGAACTAATCACATGCTGTTAGTAAGAAAAAATATTACTTAATAAGCCCAGGAAATAACTTTATTTCTATGAAAAAAATATTTAACATGCACTTAAAATCTTGTAGTAAGCATCCAGAAAGAATAAAATATAGCTATTATATACATAATTTCATTTTGTGAAAAGTTCTATCATATACATATAGGTTTATTGCATTCTAATTGATTTTGTTTTATGTAAGTCCAATGTACGTAATAAACAACACCAATGTTTCTGCCTTTACAACTGTGAAAATTCCAACTCCATACATTACCAATATGCTTTAGCTTTTGGATGCTTTTGCCAGATTTACTGAAAATTTATGTCTCATCTCAATCCCATTATGACCTTCTCTTAACAAATTTCACTAATAAAAACACCTCTCAAATATATTTTTCACATTTACATTTTGTAGTTGCAGGTGGACATTTACTTTTGAGTTATATTTTTTAAAAAAAATCAATAAAAATGAGATTATGTGTTATCAAGAAACAACCCCTAGCATCTATTTAATTAAAGTGATATAATAGCATTAACTATTTTAAAATTTGAGGCTTTGCAAGCTAATTAAACAAAGACATAAAAATTCCATTCTTTTGCTTAAATAACTTTACACATAGGACCAGAATCGTCTATCCTACTCCTTGTGCAACATATAGCACATAGCCCTTATGTATAATCTATTTAGAAGATCTTGTTTGTTTGATAGGAGGTAGGTGTCTCACATTTGTAGTATCTGTTTTCTCTGCCTAGCATGCATTCTGGATGTTTTGTGTTATTCTGTTATGTTTATAATCTAACCTCCATTTTGTATCTTCTTAACTTTCTCATCCTTTTTTCCTAATTAATGTATTTAATTTTTTTCTATCATGAAAAATTATATCTTCTTGACAACCTGGTACAAATTTGTGTAAGGTTATTTCTTTAGTAAACTATAAATAACAGTTGTGTGTTTATCTCTTGAAATACATGCAATGTTGTGTTAACTATGGGCCAAGATAAGAATAATAACATAGGTGATCATCTGTAATTTCCACTTTAAGAGTCATAACTCCAGTCTTTGCAGTTAGAATCTTTTATTACCTACTTGGGAATGCATATATTTTGATTTTTTTTGGGTAGCTGCTCTTGTGTAAGTATTCACACTCTCTGACTTGGACCTATGAAAAATGGGGCATGCAAAGATACCACTGAAAACTTAAGAGCAACATATAATAAACAAAAAAATCATTGCACATATCTTCATCATACATAAATTAGATATGAAGCACTTACCATGTAATTGTTCAAGGAAACCTGGGACCCTTTGGGAAATCGTTTGGTCTGCAATGCTTACCTGTGTTTCCATTTTCTCACTGTGCCTTAGGCTTATCTTGACTAAAATTTTATGTGAGACCACATGTGGAGCTCAACCAAGTCTTGGAGTCTGCTGGATGATGAGTATCCTTATCCATAATGGAATCATAATCTTACTTTTTAATCCTAATCCATGAAACATCATAGAAATGACCATATTGTGAAAATCATCAAAGTGGATTTTTAAGTGTGTTCTTAAATCAAAACTTTCTCTGAGATTATAAATCAGCATTTTTTTTCTTTGAACTGCTTGTACCAGTGTACCCACAGTTAAAGTGTCAGTGGATTTCAACTGCAGCAAGACAATGGGATACCAGTTAAATGTGAAATTCTAAAGGATACATATGAGATAGGAACTCCTAGTTTGTAAAGCCAGCTCTTCCCCAATATTTTATTATTTGAGCTGTAAATTTCCATTTATTCCTTAGAAGTATAAGTAGTGTTTCTGCCACATTTTAACTTTGACTAATACATTATTTAAGAACAAAATGTTATATTTTATTCATATATTTATTCTTAGATTTAATACAAGACACTTAGTGAATTTAAATAAAAGCATAAAACTAATGAATATTTTTCATATACCTTCAGATACATTTGTATGTTCCTAAACAAGAAATGAAAGTCATGTTATCATTATAATATATATAAGTACATCATATTGAATTCACAGTAATTAATTGCAGTGTAGTTGTCTTTACATCATAAAGCAGTGTATAGTAACTTCTCTTAGATACAATATTGCAGGAACATCAGGAAGCATCATTAGGAGAAGCTAAAAGCTAGTACGTGATCTTACTGAGATGAGTCTGGCTTCGTTTGAAATCTACAACAGATTTTAGGAAAGATTCCTGCTGTAAATATGCTTTTTCTGTTCTTAAAGATATATAACAATCACTTGGCATTAGCCTATCCTTTTGAGCAGAACTCTGCAGACCTACAAAGATGTATTATCTTGTACTAATGTTATATAGACAAATAGATAATAATTCTATAACATTACTGATTTGGTTCAAATAATTTTTGGAAGAAAGCTTTTAGAGATGGTAAAAAAAAAATCATCTTTTTTTTTTCTGAATTGCTAGAAAGATGTTATAAAGTTAGAATCAAGAACAGAATGTGCCCACTCCTCAGAAGAGTTAGTAAAGTCTGAATAATAAAAAATACAATGAGCTTTCATAATCGCACTAAAAAGAGAAATAGGCTTAGGACAATTTTGTGTTCAAAGAAAAACATTTAGGTCCACTGATAATGTCACAGGTGTGCACTATGATAAGGCAAGGCCATGTAAAAACTGTTGCTTTGAACTTTTAATGAGTAGATTATAATGAAACTGTGCTTTGAACTTAACATTTTTCTGTAACTCCTATTTTATATAATGTTTGATCTCTGAGATGATATTCTAAAGATCTTTTTGTCTAAGAAGGTATAAAAAGATCAGAGAAAAGAAATAAAGTTGTTGGCTTGGGAATATTTCACCCACCCACCCATCTATCAATCCAAATGTATATATCTGTTTGTCTATATTTTTGTATCTAGGAATATGTGCATATATATGTACATAAGCATGCATGAATACTTATAGAGTTGATTGTGACAGACAGTCGGGCCCAGCCAGCATGTGGGTGTGAATGTTTGAATGTATATGTGTCTGTGCATATTTGCTTGTATAAAGCATCTTAATTCTTTTTCTTTCTCCTCCCTCTGATTCACAATGTGTTAACCAGCTTAACCAGAGAGGCTTCTGGCTGATTCAACACAGAAAGGAGCACCAGCAATAAATCTTTTTCACTTAATATCATGCTGTTTTAGGATGAGATGCTAAACAGTTTATAGCATCAGTGAAACTCAGAGAGGCAGGTCAGCTACCACAACAAAGTGACTTAGATTTAAGACAGATAAGTGTTTTGATTTTTTTTGTTTGTTTTGTTTTATCTTTTATTTATATATTTTACATTTTTGGTTTATATATTTAGTGTTTTTATTAGATATTTTTATTTATTTACAATACAGGTGTCATCCCCTTTTCCCATTTGCCCTCCGTATGATCCCCTATCCCATCCTCCATCCTTTTTTATGCTTTTATACCATTTTGATTACAGGCATGTATTAAGGTCAGTTCTAGGTTGAGGGTCTAGCAATACAACAGATGCAAATAGTCAAGGAACAAGCAATGCAATAAACAGAAATAGTCAAAGAAAAAATAAGGTATTAAACCCAATTCTATGAACACTCTCATGATCACTGTTTCTAAGGGCTTATCAGGATGACCAAAGTATCTGAGCCAACTTCCCTGTCCTATCGCAAAGTCATTTTCATGTCTGAAGCCTACTCTCTTGTTCTAGCCTAAAATTTAGATTCCTGCCTGAAATTACTTCTTTTTTCTAGCCTAATATCAGATTCCAGCCTGAAGCCTACTTTCTCGTACTTGGCCAATGTATTATTCCTGTCAAGCAGCCCATTTCCTTGTCCTCGGCCCATGTCAGCCTCTTGCCAAGTACCCCCAAAGGCTCTCTGCCTCCCCCACTTTTTTATTTCATTAACAAGACTAAGTCTGTCTTAGGTCATTCTGACAAGAACACCTTCCTTACCCATTATGGAATATGTATAATCAAATGCAATACACTTTTGTCTTAGGTTGGTAAGGCTCTGTGCAGAATCTTACCTTGGCTTGCCAGTCTGTTAATTTAATAATTCTGTCTGGGGGTTTATTTTCAAGTTCAAGCCATGTACCTGGCTGCTAACAAGTTGATATTGTTGAAGAAAAGCTTTAACACAATAGGCAGGAATAAAAGTATTCCCAGGGAAAGCATGATCAAGCTATATATGCCATTTTTTGAAGCTTGATCAAAATAGAAATACATGACCTCAGGCCATAGGCAATCTTATCTGCAGTATTTTTTGCATCAATGCTCAGCAGAGCAGCATTCTTGAAATTCATAAGCTCCCTATGTATATGTATTGATAGAGTATCCCAAGAGGTATTAGAATTATGCCAAATACAGTGCACGTGTCATTACACTTCTTACTAATTATAATGACTACCACTGTAAATTGTAGAACTAACATGAATCCAATGGTATTTGGCATGACACTGAAGATGGCTTCTTACCCTTAAATTCTGAACCTCCTTCCAGTAATTTGAATAGGATAAAGAGCATCAATCCATTCTTCAAATGCATATATAAATCCTCTGTTATATTCAACACATTAGTAACATTTTTTGCTAAATAATTAACAAAAGTAGCTGTCTTAACTTCTTGTGTCACAGCAACTCCAGAGGCAGTGGTGCTAGCAATTAATTTAATTAAAGCTGTTATACTAGCAATAATCAAGCTCACTAGCCTCTTGCTTCTTCATAAAGCCTGACTCATTTATGCCAGTACTTGCAAGCTATTTTTAGAAAACCAAGGTTCTGTGATACTCAGGGCACTAAAACAAAAGCTGGTTGATAGACCTCCATAACTGACATGCTGGATTTCAAAATATGAACACAATTAAAAGGTGTATAATCAATGCAACTTACATTAAATACTGTAAAAGAAACAAAAGTATTTTTAACTTGACAATTAAAAGAGCCTTAACACATGTGCTAACATCTGTTTGAAATCCAGATCCTACCCTAACTTTATCTCTTGCTAACATAACATCATAGAAAACTGCAGCTAATTTTCATATATGTCTCTGAAAATGTCCAGAACCAGACTTCCAAATGAAGCCTGTTGTTTCTAATATTGGATTGACTTCTAGACCAGTCGATGATTGAGTCTGAATAACTGGTCGTATTTAATAACAATACAAGAGGCATTATAACTTCTTTTGATTCTCTGTTCCACAAGGTCTAAGAACTTGAGGGAAGGCAGCTTGTCCCATCATGGGTATAGGTAGCAATGGTGGGTCGGGAACTTATGTCCAATACAGCTTCCCAGTCACCATTGTCAGGGCATTCAGTAAGTTCATAGATCTGCATTATTCTTTGTCCTGGCATCATCATGTCTCACCTATTGCTTTGGCAGCCACCATACTCCTTCAGCATCCTACAGAAAAAACAAAACAAAACAAAACCAAACAAACAAAAAACCCAAACATGCCCTCTTCCCATATTAAACACCTGATTGGGATCATGCCTTATGCCAGTAAGTGGATACTTCCCTTGCTCCTATGCATAAGTATGCCTAGTTGTAGAGTGCCATAGACAGTCAGAAGAAAGTTCCTTTGCATCCAAATTTAAAAAAAAAATTAAAACAAAAATTAAAAAAATATGTTATATCTTCCCACTTTTTTATTTAATGAAGATATTGTTTTAAAGTTCAATGGACCTGTTTCACAGGCCCTTGTCCTTGAAAATAAAAAAAATCTCCAAAATATGAGTAATGTTAAATTGCCACTAAAGAGTCTCAAATGTTTGACTGCCAAAGCCAGTTCCATCATTTGTTTTTGTTTGTTTTCCATTTTTATTTTTGGGTATTTTATTTATCTACATTTCAGATGTTATACTCTTTCCTCACACCCCACCCCCAGAAACCCCTTATCTTATCCTCTCTCTTCCTATTTCTAGGAGGGTGTGCTCTCACCCACCCACCTACTCCCCTCTCTGGGGCTTGCAGCCTTCAAGGGACCAAGGCCCTCCTCTACCACTGGTGCTGACAAGTCTAGGCTACAGATATGGAGATGTGTGTTCCCAGGCTAGCTGTTTAGACCCAGGGAGCTCTGTTGGTTGGTATTGTTGCTTTGCCCATGAGGTTTTAAGCCCCTTCAGCTCTTTCAGTCTTCTGTTTAACTCCTCCAGTTGGATCCCTGTGGTGAGTTTGGTGGTTAGCTGTGAGCATCTGCCTCTGTATTTGTCAGGCTCTGGAAGTGCCTCACAGGAGACTGGTATGTCAGGCTCCAGTCAGCATGCACTTCCTGACATCCACAACAGTGTTTTCATATGATGATTGCCTCTGAGAGGGATCTCCAGGTGGGGGAGTCTCTGGATGGTCTCTCATCCAGTTTCTGCCTGACACATTGTCTCATATTTGCTCCTGTGAGTATTTTGTTATTCCTTTTATGAAAGACTGAAGCAGCCACACTTTGGCCTTTGTTTTTCTTGGGCTTCATATGGTGTGTGAGTTGTCTTGGCTATTGTGAGATTTTGGGCTAATATCTACTTATCAATGTGTGCATACCATGTGTATTCTTTTGTGATTGGGTTACCGCACGTGGAATGATATTTTCTAGTTCTATCCATTTGCCTAAGAATTTATGAATTCATTGTTTTAAATAGCTGAGTAATACTTCATAGTGTAAATGTACAACATTTTCTGTATCCATTCCTCTGTTGAAGGACATCTGGGTTCTTTCCAGCTTCTGGCTATTATAAATAAGGCTACTATGAAAATAGTGGAACATATGTCCTTGCTATATGTTGGAGCATCTTCTGGGTATATGCCCAGGAGTGATATAGCTGGGTCCTCAGGTAATACTATGTCCAATTTTCTGAGGAATAACCAGACTGATGTCCAGAGTGGTTGTACCAGCTTGCAATCCCACCAACAATGGAGGAGTGTTCCTCTTTCTCCACATCCTCACCAGAGTTTTTGATCTTAGCCATTTTGACTGGTGTGAGGTGATATCTCAGGGTTGTTTTGATTTGCATTTCCCTGATGACTAAGGATGTTGAGCATTTCTGAAGGTGTTTCTCAGCCATTCTACTTTCCTCAGTTGAGAATTCTTTGTTTAGTCCTGTACCTCATTTTTAATAGTGTTATTTGGTTGTCTGGAGTCTAATTTCTTGAGTTCTTTGTATATATTGGATATTAGCCCTCTATTGGATGTAAGATTGGTAATGATCTTTTCCCAATTTGTTGGTTGCTATTTTCTCCTATTAACAGTATCCTTTGCCTTACATAAGCTTTGCAATTTGATGAGGTCCCATTTGTCGATTCTTGGTCTTAAAGCATAAGCCATTGGTGTTCTGTTCAGGAACTTTTCTGCTGTGCCTAGGTATTTGAGGATCTTCTCCACCTTCTCTTCTATTAGTTTCAGTGTATCTGGTTCTATGTGAAGTTCTTTTATCCATTTGTTCTTGTGCTTTACACAAGGGGATGAGAATGGATTGATTTGCATCCTTCTACATGCTGACCTCCAGTTGAACCAGCACCATTTATTGAAAATATTGTCCTTTTTCCACTGGATTGTTTTAGCTACTTTGTCAAAGATCAAGTGACCACAGTTGTGTGGCTTCATTTATGGAACTTCAATTCTTTTCCAGTAATCTTCCTGCCTGTCTCTGTACCAATACCATGCAGTTTTTATCACTACTGCTCTGTAGTACAGTTTGAGCTCAGGGATGGTGATTTTCCTAGAAGTTCTTTTATTGTTGAGGATATTTTTTTGTTATTCCATGTGACTTTGCAAATTGTTCTTTCTATCTCTATGAAGAATTGATTTGGAATTTTCATGGGATTGCATTGAATCTGTAGATTGCTTTTGGTAAGATGGCCATTTTTACTAAATTAATCCTGCCAATCCATGAGCATGGGAGATCTCTCTATCTTCTGAGATATTCTTTGATTTCTTTCTTCAAAGACTTGAAGTTCTTGTCATACAGATCTGTTACTTGCTTGGTTAGATTCACTCCAAGATATTTTATATTGTTTTTGACTATTGTGAAGGGTGTCATTTGCCTAATTTTTTTCTCAGCCTGTTTATCCCTTGAGTAGAGGAAGGCTACTGATTTGTTTGAGCTGATTTTATATCCAGCCACTTTGCTGAAGTTGTTTATCAGGTTTAGGAGTTCTCTGGTGGAAGTTTTAGGGTCATTTAGGTATACTATCATATCATTTGCAAATAGTGAAATTTTGACTTCTTAATTTCCAATTTGCATCCCTTTGACTTTCTTTTGTTGTCTAATTGCTCTGGCTAGGACTCTAGCCAGAATATTGAATAGATAGGGTGAGAGTGGGCAGCCTTCTCTAGTCCCTAATCTTAGTGAGATTGCTTCAAGTTTCTCTCCATTTAGTTTGATGTTGGCTATTGGCTTGTATATTGCTTTTATAATGTTTAGGTATGTGTCTTGATTTCCTGATCTTTCCAAGACTTTTAACATGAAGGGAGGTTGAATTTTGTCAAATGCTTTCTCACCATCTAGTGAGATGATCATGTGATTTTTTCTTTGAGTTTGTTTATATAGTGGATTACATTGATGGATGTCTGAATGTTGAACCATCCCTGCACTCCTGGGATCAAGCCTACTTGATCATGATTGATGATTATTTTGATGTGTTCTTGGATTCGGTTTGTGAGAATTTTATTGAGTATTTTTGCATCCAAATTCATGAGAGATATTGGTCTGAAATTCTCTTTCTTTGTTGGGTCTTTGTGAGTTTTAGGTATGAGCCTAATTGTAGCTTCATAGAACAAATTGGGTAGTGTTCCTTCTGTTTCTATTCTGTGGAATAGTTTGAAGAGAATTGGTATTAGGTCTTCATTGAAGGTCTTATAGAATTCTGCACTAAAACCATCTGGTCCCAAACTTTTTTTGGTTGATAGACTTTTAATGACTTCATCTATTTCTTTAGCAGTTATGGGACTTTTTAGATGGTTTATCTGCTTCTGATTCAATTTTGGTACTTGGTATCTGTCTAGAAAATTCTTCATTTCACCCAGATTTTCCAATTTTGTTGCATATAGGCCTTTGTAGAAAGATCTGGTGATTTTTTAAATTTCCTCAGTTTTGGTTATCTCCCTTTTTATTTATTATTTCTGATTTAATAAGTTCTGATTTATTAATTTGGATACTGTCTCTGTGCCCTTTGGTTAGCCTGGCTAAGGGTTTGTCTATCTTGTTGATTTTCTCAATGAACCAGCTCCTGGTTTTGTTGATATTTTGTTTAGTTCTTTCTGTTTCTATTTGGTTGATTTCATCCCTGAGTTTCATTATTTTTTGCTGTTTACTCCTCTTGGGTATATTTGCTTCTTTTTGTTCTAAAGCTTTCAGGTGTGCCTTCAAGTTGTTAGTGTATGCTCTCTCCAGTTTCTTTTTGTAGGCACTTAGAGCTATGAGTTTTCCTCTTAGTACTGCTTTCATGGAGGCCATCAAGTTTTGTTATGATGTGTCCTCATTTTCGTTAAATTCGAAAAAAGTCTTTAATTTTTCAATATTTTTTCCTTGACCAAGTAATCATTGAGCAGAGCATTGTTCAGTTTCCATGTGTCTGTGGGCTTTCCATGTTTTGTCATTATTAAAGACTAGTCTTAGACCATGGTAATCTGATAGGGTGCAAAGGAATTATTTCAATCTTTTTGTATCTGTTGAGGTTTGTTTTGTGACCAATTATATGCTCTATTTTAGAGAAGGTACCTTAAGGTGCCTAGAAAAAGGTATATTCTTTTGTTTTAGGATAAAATATTCTATAGATATCAGTTAAATCCATTTGGTTTATAACTTCTGTTAGTTTCTTTGTGTCTCTGTTTAGTTTCTGTTTCCATGATCTGTCCATTGCTAAGAGTGGGGTGTTGCAATCCCCCACTATTATTGTGTGATGTGAAATGTATGCTTTGAGCTTTAGTAAAGTTTCTTTTATGTATGTGGATGCCCTTGCATTTGGGGCATAGATGTTCAGAATTGAAAATTCATCTTGGTAGATTTTTCTTTTGATGAGTCTGAAATATCCTTCCTTGTCTTTTTTGATTACTTTTAGTTGAAAGATGATTTAATTTGATGTTCGAATTGCTACTCCAGCTTGTTTCTTGGTACCATTTGCATGGAAGATTGTTTTCCATCCTTTTACTTTGAGGTAGTGTCTGTCTTTTTCACAGAGATGAGATTCCTGTATGCACCAGAATTCTGGGTCCTGTTTATGTATCCAGTCAGATAGTCTACGACTTTCTATTAGAGAATCGAATCCATTGATATTAAGGAAAAATGATTGCTGCTTTCTGTTATTTTTATTGTTAGATGTGGAATTATGTTTGTGTAAGTATTTTCTTTTGGGATTGTTGAAAGATTACTTCCTTGCTTTTGCTAGGTTGTAGTTTCTCTCCACGTGTTGGAGTTTTCCATCAATTATCTTTTGAAGTAATGGATTTGTGGGGAGATACTGTGTAAATTTGGTTTGTCATTGAATATCTTGGTTTCTCCATCTATAGTAATTGAGAGTTTTCTTGGGTATAGTAGTCTGGGCTGGCATTTGTGTTCTCTTAGGGTCTGTATAATATCAGTCCAGGACCTTCTGGCTTTTATAGTCTCTGGTGAGAAGCCTGGTGTAATTCTGATAGGTCTGCCTTTATATGTTACTTGACATTTTCCCCTTACTGCTTTTAGTATTTTTTCTTTGTTTTGTACATTTAATGTTTGGATTATTATGTGATGGGAGGTATTTCTTTTCTGGTCTAGTCTATTTGGAGTTCTGCAGGCTTCTTGTATATTCATGGACAAAATTTTTGAGAGTTGTGTCAATGTTTTCCATGGTATCTTCTGCACAGGAGATTCTCTCTTCTATCTCTTGTATTCTGTTGATGCTTGTGTCTCCTGATTTCTTTCCTTGGTTTTCTATCTCCTGGGTAGTTTCCCTTTGTGATTTCTTTATTGCTTATACTTACATTCTTAAATCCTGAATGATTTTGTTTTATTCATTCACCTGTTTGGTTGTTTTTTTTTTTTTTTTTTTTTGCAATTCTTTAAAGTATTTTTGTTTCCTCTTTAAGGGCTCATCATGAGAAGTGATTTTAAATCTGCATCTTGCTTTTCTGGTGTCATCAGGTATTCAGGGCTTGCTATGGTGGGAGAACTAGGTTTTGGTGATGCCAAGTAACCTTGATTTTTGTTGCTTATGTTCCTTAGCTTGCCTTTTGCCATCTGGTTATTTCTAGTACTACCTTCATTCACTATCTCTGACCAGAGACTGTCTGTCCTGTTATCTTGGTTGTATCAGAACTCCTCACAGTCCAGCTGCCTCTGTGATCCTGTGATCCTGAGATCCTCATTATGATATAGCTCCTGGGAGTCAGGCTGCTTCTGGGCTCCTGAAATCCCATTGTGCTCAAACTCCTGAGATCCTGTGATCCTATTATCCTATGTTCCTATGTGTTAGAGCTCCTCAAAGTCCAGCCTCCTCTGGGTTTTGTGGCATTAGGTGCAGAGCTGAAGCCTTAGGGCTGCTCCAAGTGCAGGCACAGACAGGAAGGGTCCTTTGCCACTGGCTTTGAGGGAGTTCGTTGGTCTCAGCGGGTCCCTAGTTACACCCATTTCTTTTGGGATGGAAGGGGCATGAGACTTACTCACCTACATTCCTGAGCATGTTGGAACTTCTGGGAGTCCAGCATCCTCTGGGATTTTGGGGGGTTGAGTGCAGAGCTGAAGCCTTAGGGCTGCTCCAGGTGCAGGCGTAGACAGGAAGGGTCCTGTGCCACTCAAATGTTTTATTATTATATGGCAATCTTAAGTATTTCATAAAACGAAGTCTTACTCCCTCCAAATTTTTGCCCCTGCTCTGCCTCAAAAAGAATGAAAAACAAGAAAGAATTTCTACTTTGGCTGCTCTCTGTCAGAGGAATAGTTTAATTCTTTTAATTGTTTCAATTTGTGTTGCTAAATATGTATAGGTGTATGATCATGTATAGGTAAAATATAGGCTTTGTCCTTTAAGGAGCTGAGTAGGTAGCAAAGCAATGTGAAAAATGGAACAACAACAACAAAAGCACTTTTCCATAGCAGATGGGAATATAAAATTATTTAACCTTTCATAAAATATTTTAGCAAATTTTTTCAAAGGAAATATTCATTGATATTATCTCAACTGAATTGAAAAAATACATACAAAAATATGTCAGTGGTTGGTTATAACCATTTTATACATAAATGGGCAAGCTCAAAGCAGCCAAGATGTCCTTCCATTGGTAAACAAATAAAAACCCTGTTAGAGCCAGATAAAGGTTAGTATTCTGCATTAAAAACAAATTTCCTGTAAATAATTGAAAACATGGCAGAAGCATACATACTACTAAGTTATTAAAAAGCTAATATGGAAAGACTGATTACTATATGGTTTTAGTTACATGCCATTTACTCATAGGTAAAGCCAGGAGTCTTCAAAGGTGTCAAGAGTTTTACTGGGAACATGGAGGAAAAGACATATAAATGGCTAATGACAACAAATTTTAAGGTAATGTTGCAGGTGTTGTATAACAATGAATACAACACACAATATATTTGTTAAAACTCATAAAACATACAATTCTAATAGGAATAGCCATGCGTTGTGCCCTCCAAATGTCTCTTTTTATAAAGGTCCTTTAATTCCAGGATTCAGGAAAAAGAAACAAGCAGGTGAGTTTAAAACCAGTCTGGACTACATTGTGAGTACCAGGTTAGCCAGGAATTAATACAGAAATTCTGTCTTGATGAAATAAAACAAAACAAAATCATAAAACAAAAACAAAAAATAATCAATAAAATATTTATGTCCAACATTGACATTGCTGGAAATCATGAATAATCTATGTGACCAGTGCATTAATATCTCTCTGGGTGTATCCTATTTCTGTGATAAAATACCCTAACATAAAGCAATTTAATTGAGAAATAGTTTTCTTTCAGCAACATATTCCAGATTACACTCTATCAAATTGCAAAGAAGTTATACTGACAGGGATTTCAGAAAGAGATTTATATTATTTCCATTGCCTGGCGAAAAGAGAAATTGATGCATAAATGTTTGCTTACTTGCAGGCTTGGTCATGCTCAGGTTTTTTTTTCTTTACTTTTATAAAGTTTATGGCTCCTTGCCTAAGGAGTAGTGATACCCACAGTTGGCTTTATCTTCCCAAGTCAACAAATTTAATTAAGCCCATCCCATACAAATATACTCACAGACCAAACCCTTGTATATAATACCACATTGAAACTTTTACCAGAGTAAGACGTCGTCTTATGAAATACTTTTGTATAAAATGACTATTTAAGTTAATCAATACAGTCAGGTATAATGAATGTACCCTTGTGGTGAAGTATGCTGTTATGGAGGAGACCTTAACTCAACAGGAGCAGAGTCTATGTGACTGCACCTATACTGTCTATCAACTTTGCTTTGACCCTTTCAAAAGTACTAAATTTCCTTCCTCAGGTATCTTAGACAGGAAAGAGAGTAGTAGCTAAAGAGTGCTAAATGACCCATCAGCATCTTTCCTGGCCAGAGGTTTACTTGAGATTCACAAATACAGCCAATCAGTAATCTAGAGAAATAAATTGACTTCCAGGAAGAAAAATTGATACAGTTATTGAAATTGTCATAGTGCAACCAAATTAAAATTTATAAAATGACATGACCATAGCTGACAAAAAGTAGAACTCTCATGGAAGTGACCGAATTGATTGTAAAAGTCTTCCAACTTGCTTACAGTTATAGGGAAGGTATCTCTCTTCTCATGGCTGTTTCTGAATGCTAGCTGAAGTATAGGACTAATTTTTTGTTTGTTTGTTTGTTTGTTCGTGCTTTTGTTATTTTCAGATAGACAGCTTTTTATGCCATTGGCCTTGATGACTGGTTGCTCACTGCATTATGCACTGAGCATCTCTATGTAGGTGACCTTTGACCACAGTACTTTTGCTTTACAGGCTGAGATCTTGGATAGAATCTAAGGGTTGCCTGCACAAGATGCCTGGTAAAGTGTGATTGACAGCATCTCCCAAAACCATAGGGAATGGGATAGTTGACCTTGAAAATATATGACTGTGAAAACTTCCCCAGCTTTTTTTATGGGATGTAAGACAAACAATAGCCTTAAATTCCAAAAAGGCTATTTAAAATTATTCCTGAAGATTGTTCCTATGGCAATTCTCTTTCCTGTCTAACATACACAAGGAAGGAAATCTATTACTACAGCGTGTTTAGATCTCTCTAAATATCTGCATTTAAAAAAATTTCCCAAATGGTCACATGAATGTTATCCTTGGTATGGATTTTAATATGGTAACATTATTTTTTATCTCCTTTTATCTACTAAAGGTGGCATCAAATTTTACTCTATCCTTGGGTTTGAATAGAAAGTTCTAATTGAAAATGAATGTACTAAAAAGAAATGAATTCAACATGAAAGTCTTAGTTCTGTAAAATTTCTTTTTTTAAAAATGATGTGTTCTGAGAAAAGACAATACATCAAGAACAGGTCTCAACTCTGTCACACTTACTATACTATCAATAAATTAACCCTTACTGTTAAAAGTCAGCATATATTTGGCCTGGTGATATAGAACTGTAATTCGAAATACTTATAAATCTGAAGCAGAAAGATGACAAATTCCAGGACTGACCAAACAATATACAAACCCTCATCTAAACAAAATAGACCTTTTCATTAAGAGTGTGAAGGGTGGGGGGGGTCTGTTGTGAAGGGCAAACCTAATATTCACCAAGCACACTTCATTTAATTTTTTTTTACAATAAACATATATATCACATATTTATTTCCTTGAATATTAGTAATAAAAATGCCTAGGCATATTTAAAAATTAAATATTTCTTTCATGTAGTAACTACAAACAATAATGAACAAACTAAGCATCAGATATCATTGAAGTTCTTCCCGTGATTTAATAGAGAATTGTTATCAGATATTCAGGAACTCAGAAATCAGTTTACTGAAAACACTGAGTGAAATAATACCAAAGAAGTTTTATTTCTGTTCCAATGACTACATGAAGATTTAATTACATATAGTGGTCTCTGAGGTATAGTGCAGCATCTTTTGGCTATATGCCCAGAAGAAGTATAGCTGGACCTTTAGGTAGAACTATTTCCAATTTTCTGAGAAACCGTGAAACTTATTTCCAAAGTGCTTGTACACATTTGCACACCCACCAGAAATGAAGGAATGCTACCATTGCTCCATACTCTAATCAACATGTGCTATCACTTGAGGGTTTTAGCCATTCTGACAGTGTAAGATGGAATCTCAGAGTTGTTTTGATTAGCTTTTCCATGCTGACTAAGTTCTCTGAACATTTCTTTAAGTCCATGTCAGGCATTTACAATTCCTCTGCTGAGAATTCTCTTTAGCTCACTATTCTATTTCTAAATTAAGTTACTTGTGTTGTTGGTAAACTTCTTGAGTTCTTTATAAATTTTGGAGATTAGCCCTTTATCAGATTTAGGGTTGTGAAGATTCTTTCCCAATCTGTAAGCTGCCATTTTGTCCTACTGATAGTGTGTGTCCTTTGATTTACAGTAGCTTTTAAATTTCATGAGGTCACATTTATCAATTGACCTTATGGAAATAGCCATTGGTGTTTTGTTAAGGAAGTTGTTCCCTGTTCCAATGAGTTAGAGGCTACTTATTTGATATAGTTTATCTGGTTGTTTGTTTGTTTGTTTGTTTTTTATTTTAATTTATATTCTATTTACATTTAAGATGCAATCCCCTTTCCCCGTTTCCCCTCCCTAGAAAACCCCTGTCCCATGCCCCCTCTTTCCTTTTTGCTTTTATACATTTTTTTAAAATGTTAAGCAAAGGATTTATAAGTTTGGTAATGCTCAATCAGAAGCATAACCCAATACCCAACCTAGATATAAAAACTATCTTTGACTGGTGGAGACTTGTGAACATCTGCCTCCATGACCCCTCTCTCTTTCTCTCTTATCACCTAGCTTCTCCTCTCCTTAATCCTCTCTCCTTACTCTATCTCTTCCTCTCAGTACTCCTTCCCACTGAGCTCCTCCTATATATCACTCTTCCTGTTAAAGTAAAACTTTTCTCTCAAAATACATTTAGAGCATACTTATTCCTAATTGTACCAGTGAGGTACAAGATAGTCCTAATACCCAGTCCATCATTTTGTTGACTAACCAGAACCTCTGTCATCTCTTCTAACTAAAACACTTACTTTTGTTCCTGGCCTTTTTTTGGCTTTAGAATGGATGTCATCTGAAAACCATCTACTCAGATCTTTTCTCTCAAAGTAAATAGCAAGGATTGGCTATGAGACTATAGGTCTTCAACCCCGTCAGAAATCCAGAATAATTGAGTTTTACTGAAGTTATGGGAAGCACTAAACATAGCTTCTAAAACTTAGCCAATTTATAAAGACCTCTGAACTCCTGAAAAGCCCCTGTACTACTGAACATTGGAGCATCAAATCTTCAGCCTTCTGGCCCAGAATCATCTGACAGACCTTAGTGATGCAGGATTATTAAGGGCTGATTACTCTGTCTAGGCAGGTATAATCAGTTGACTATTCTGCATGTGTGTCCTTTTCTGGACAGTAATTTGTCTATAGATGGAAAGAGGCAATTTTTTGCCTAGTGGCTGTCACCACACAACTGGCGTAACTCCAAGGTTGCTCAATTTCTTCTTAGAATCCACAACAGGAAGCTGTCAGGAGCAAACAGGTCTCTAATCAGAATGGACATTAATATATAAATATTTGTAGCATCAATTCTATGGACTTCTGATGTTTTGAAAACCAACTATCCATGTAAGGTAACCTGGACTGTTGTCTGTTCACTCCTCTCAGCTATTTCTAAATAAAATATGGAAAACCTCCTAACAATAAACTCAAAGCCATGAATTTGCTATAGTCCCTTAACTCATGGGTTAACCGTCCCAAATCAGTTAAAAAAGTTAAAGAAGGACTAGGTCTAGGCCTTGTATTCCTAAATGTGTTATACAGGCACAGTGCCCATGAAAGTATCATTATTCATCTCACTTTTATATTAATAAGAAGCTCGTACCGATGAAAACCTTAAATTTGAAATCAAAGTAAATTTTGTACCATTTAAGAGATTATAACTTCATCTTGATAATAATTATACAGATTTCTACCAATAGGTTATGGCTATGCAATAAGTCCTAGCTAACCCTCCCTGTTCCAACAAAACCACTACTTTTCCCTAGAAAGACAGACCATTATCAACCACATTAGTCCCCAAGCCCAGGGAATAGGGGCGCTGACTCTTCTTTAACTTCTTCAAGCTGATTAAGGGCGTTGAGATATTAGAAGAGGGGTGGAGGGAAGAGTAAGTTGATAAGCCTCTGACGCTGTGTCTTCACTGAATCCAGATAGAATTCTACAATATAGGAGGTTTGGGCAGGTCTGCTCAGTATGCTTGATGAGTAGATACACCAAGGCTGTGTATTCTGCAATATACAATTCTCAGAACAAGTTTTAGTATGAAGAAAAAAAATTTTTCCCCCTAGGGGGCTGACATTTTATTAAAGATGTTGGTTCTAACAACTTTTCTTTCTTTTTTTCTTTCTTTCTAAAATTGGTTGTAATATTTACATTTCAGATTTTATCCCGTTACCCCACTTCCTTCCACCACCCAGAAACCTCCTATCCCATCCCCCTCCTCATGCTTCTATGAGGCAGTGACTACACCTACCCCCCCACTATCCCCGCCCCACCCTCACATCCCTCCCCACTCTGTGTTTATTTTTTTATGGGACCAAGAAATTCCTCTCCCACCTATGCCCGACAAGGCCATTCTCCCCTACATATACCACTGGAGTCTTGGGTCCCTCCCTATGTGTTCCCAGGCTGGTGGTTTAAACCCTGGGGGGGCTCTGGTTGTTTCATATTGTTGCTTTCCTCCTGGGGTCACAAACACTTTCTGCTCCTTCAGTCCTCTCTCTAAGTTCTCCATTGGGAAACCCCTGATCATATCAGTGGTTAACTGTGAGCATCGTCCTCTGAGTGTGTTAGTCTTTGGCAGACCTCTAAGGAGACAGCTATATCATCTTCCTCACATTATGCACTTCCAGCCATCTAAACAGTGTTTAGCTTAGGTGGCTGTACATGGGATGAATACCCAGGTGGTATGGTCTCCTGATGGCCCCTCCTTCAGTTTCTGTCCCATGTTTTGTTTTCATATTTGCTCCCTTGAGCATTTTTGTTACTTGTTCTAAGTAGAACTGAGGCATTCCCTCTTGGTCTTCCTTCTTCCTGAGCTTCATGTGGTATGCCGGTTGAGTCTTCACTAATCCAAACTTTTGGGCTAACATCGGCTTAACAGTGAGTAAGTACCCTGTGTGTTCTTTTGTGATTGGGTTAACTCACTCAAGATGATAATTTCTAGATCCATCCATTTACCAAAAAATTTCTTGAATTCATTACTTTTAATAGCTGAGTAATACTCCATTGTGTATATGTACCACATTTTTTGTATCCAGTCCTCTGTTGAGGGACATCTTGGTTCTTTCCAGCTTCTGGCTATTATAAATAAGGCTGCTATAAACATAGTGGAGCATATATCTTTATTATATGTTGGAGCATCTTCTGGGTATATTTCCAGGAGTGCTATAGCTGGATCCTCAGGTAATGCTATGTTCAGTTTTCTGAGGAACTGCCAGACTGATTTCCAGAGTGGTTGTACCAGCTTGCAATCCCACCAACAATTGAGGAGTGTTCCTCTTTCTCCGCATCCTCACCAGCATCTACTATCACCTGAGTTATTGATCTTAGCCATTCTGATTGGTGTGAGGTGGTATCTCAGGGTTGTTTTGATTTGCATTTCTCTGATGACTAAGGATGTGGAGCATTTCTTAAGGTGCTTCTCAGCCATTCGAGTTTTCTCTTCTGAGAATTCTTTTAGCTCTGTACCCCATTTTTTAATAGGGTTATATGGTTTTCTGGAGTCTAATTTCTTGAGTTCTTTGTACATATTGGATATTAGCCCTCTATCGGATTTAGGATTGGTTAGGATCTTTTCCCAATCTTTTGGTTGCCAATTTGTCTTATTGACAATGTTCTTTGCCTTACAGAAGCTTTGTAATTTTATGAGGTCCCATTTGTCAATTCTTGATCTTAGAGCATAAGCCGTTGGTGTTCTGTTCAGGAACTTTCCCCCTGTGCCTAGGTATTCAAGGGACTTTCCCACCTTCTCTTCTATTAGTTTCAGTGTATCTGGTTTTAAGTTAAGGTCTTTTATCCACTTGGATTTGAGCTTTGTACAAGGAGATATGAATGGATTGATTTGTATCCTTCTACATGTTGACCTCCAGTTGAACCAGCACCATTTGCTGAAAATACTATCCATTTTCCACTGGATGGTTTTAGCTCCTTTGTCAAAGATCAAGTTACCATAGGTATGTGGGCTCATTTCTGGATCTTCAATTCTACTCCATTGATCTTCATGCCTGTCTCGGTACCAATACCATGCAGTTTTTATTACTATTGCCCTGTAGTATAGTTTGAGGTCAGGGACAGTTATTCCCCCAGAAGTTCTTTTGTTGTTGAGAATAGTTCTTGCTATCCTGGGTTTTTTGTTGTTCCAAATAAATTTACAAATTGCTCTTTTATCTCTATGAAGAATTGATTTAGAATTTTGATGGAGATTGCATTGAATCTATAGATTGCTTTTGGCAAGATGGCATTTTTTACTATATTAATCCTGCCAATCCAGGAGCATGGGAGATCTTTCCATCTTCTGAGATAGTCTTCGATTTCTTTCTTCAGAAACTTGAAGTTCTTTCATACAGATCTTTCACTTGCTTAATTAGATTCATTCCAAGATATTTTATATTATTTGTAACTATTGTGAAGGGTGTCATTTCCAGAATTTCTTTCTCAGCCTCTTTATCTTTTGAGTATAGGAAGGCTACTGATTTGTTTGAGATGATTTTATATCCAGCCACTTTACTAAAGTTGTTTATCAGGTTTAGGAGTTCTCTGGTGGAAATTTTAGGGTCACTTAAGTATACTATCATATCATCTGCAAATAGTGAAATTTGACTTCTTCCCTTCCTGTTTGTATCCCTTTGACTTCCTTTTGTTGTCTAATCTCTCTAGCTAGGACTTCCAGTACTATATTGAATAGGTAGGGTGAGAGTGGGCAGCCATGTCTAGTCCCTGATCTTAGTGGGATTGCTTCAAGTTTGTCTCCATTTAGTTTGATGTTGGCTACTGGCTTGCTGTATATTGCTTTTACTATGTTTAGGTATGGAACTTGAATTCCTAATCTTTCTCAGACTTTTAACATTAAGGGATGTTGTATTTTGTCAAATGCTTTCTCAGCATCTAGTGAGATGATCATGTGTTTTTTTTTTCTTTGAGTTTATTTATGTAGTGGATTACATTGATGGATTTCCGAATATTGAACCATCCCTGCATTCCTGGGATAAAGCCTACTTGATCATGATGGATGATTGCTTTGATGTGTTGTTGGATTCAGTTTGCAAGAATTTTATTGAGTATTTTTTCATTGAGATTGGTCTGTAGTTGTCCTTCTTTGTTGGGTCTTGTGAGGCTTAGGTATGAGCATAATTGTAGCTTCATAGAATGAATTGGGTATTGTTCCTTCTGTTTCTATTCTGTGGAATAGTTTGAAGAGGATTGGTATTAGGTCTTCCTGGAAGGTCTGATAGAATTCTGCACTAAAACCATCTGGCCCCGGACATTTTTTGGTGGGGAGGTTTTTAATGACCACTTCTATTTCTTTAGGGGTTATGCGACTGTTTAGATGGTTTATCTGCTCCTCTTTTAACTTTGGTACCTGGTATCTATCTAGAAAATGGTCCATTTTATCCAGATTTTCCAATTTTATTGAGTATAGGCCTTTGTAGTAGGATCTGACAATTTTTTTTTAATTTCCTCTGTTCTGTTGTTATCTCTCCCTTTTCACTTCTGATTTTATTAATTTGAGTACTGTCTCTGCGCCCTTTGGTTAGTCTGGCTAAGGGTTTGTCTATCTTGTTGATTTTCTCAAAGAACCAGCTCCTGGTTTTGTTGATATTTTGTATAGTTCTTTTTGTTTCAACTTGGTTGATTTCAGCCCTGAGTTTGATTATTTCCTGCTATCTACTCCTCTTGGGTATATTAGCTTCTTTTTGTTCTAACTCTTTCAGGTGTGCTGTCAATTTATTAATGTACGTTCTTTCCATTTTCTTTATGTGGGCACTTAGAGCTATGATTTTTCCTCTTAGTACTGCTTTCATGGAGTCCCACAAATTTTGATATAATGTGTCCTCATTTTCATTTAAATATAAAAAGTCTTAAATTTCTTTCTTTATTTCTTCTATGACCAAGTGATCATTGAGTAGAGCATTGCTCAGTTTCCATGTGTATGTGGGCTTTCCGTTGTTTTTGTCCAAGTCAAAGACAAGTCTTAGTCCATGGTGGTCTGATAGGGTACAAGGGATTATTTCAATCTTTTTGTATCTGTTGAGGCCTGTTTTGTGACCAATTATATGGTCTATTTTGGAGAAGGTACCATGAGGTGCTGAGAAAAAGTTATATTCTTTTGTTTTAGGATGGAATGTTCTATAGATGTCAGTTAAGTCCAATTGGTTCATAACTTCTGTTAGTTTCATTGTGTCTCGGTTTAGTTTCTGTTTCCACAATCTGTCCATAGCTGAGAGTGGGGTGTTGAAATCTCCCACTATTATTGTGTGAGGTGCAATGTATGCTTTAAGCGTTAGTAAAGTTTCTTTTATGTATGTGGGTGCCCTTGCATTTGGAGCATAGATGTTCAAAATTGCAAGTTCTTCTTGGTACATTTTTCCCTTGATGAATATGAAGTGTCCTTCTTTGTCTTTTTTGATTACTTTTGGTTGAAAAACGATTTTATTTACTACTAGAATTGCTACTCCAGGTTGTTTCTTGGGGCCATTTGCTTGGAAGATTGTTTTCCATCCTTTTACTCTGAGGTAGTGTCTGTCTTTTTCACAAAGGTGTATTTCCTATATGCAGCAAAATGTTGGGTTCTGTTTATGTATCCAATCTGATAGTCTATGTCTTTTTATTGGAGAATTGAGTCCATTGATATTAAGAGATATTAAGGAAAAATGAATGTTGTTTCCTGTTATTTTTGTTATTGGCAGTGGAGATATGTTTGTCTAGCTACCTTCTTTTAGGGTTGTTGGAAGATTACTTTCTTGCTTTTTCTAGGTTGTAGTTTCCCTCCTTGTGTTGGAGTTTTCCACCAATTATCCTTTGAAGTGCTGGATTTGTGGTAAGATATTGTGTAAATTTGGATTTGTCATGGAATATTTTGGTTTCTCCATCAATATTGATTGAGAGTTTTGCTGGGTATAGTAGTCTGGGCTGGCATTTGTGTTCTCTTAGGGCCTGTATAATATCAGTCCAGGATCTTCTGGCTTTTATGGTCTCTGGTGAGAAGTCTGGTGTAATTCTTATAGGTCTGCCTTTATATGTTACGTTGCCTTTTTCTCTTACTGCTTTTAGTATCTTCTCTTTGTTCTGTATATTTGATGTTTTGATTATTATGTGACGGGAGGTGTTTCTTTTTTGGTCTAGTCTATTTGGGGTTCTGTAGGCTTCTTGTATATTTAAGGACATCTCTTTCTTTAGGTTAGGGATGTTTTCCTCTATAATTTTGTTGAAGATATTTACTGGTCCTTTAAGTTGGGAGTCTTCACCTTCATCTATACCTATTATCCTTAGATTTGGTCTTCTCATTATGTCCTGTATTTTTTGGACATTTTGTGTTAGGACTTTTTTTCATTTCATATTTTCTTTGACTGTTGTGTCTAAGTTTTCCATGGTATCTTCTGCACATGAAATTCTCTCTTCTATCTCTTGTATTCTGTTGGTGATGCTTGCGTCTATGACTCCTGATCTTTTTCCTAGGTTTTCTATCTCCAGTGTAGTCTCCCTTTTCGATTTCTTCATTGTTTCTACTTCAATTTTTAGATCCTGGACAGTTCTCTGTAATTCCTTCACCTGTTTGGTTGTGTTTTCTTGCATTTCTTTAAGGGCTTCTATCCGTTTACCTGCATTCTCCTCAACTTCTTTGAGAGTGTTGTTTATGTCCTTTTTAAGTCCTCCATCATCATCATGAGTAGTGATTTTAATTCTGAGTCCTGCTTTTCTGGTGTGATGTGGTGTTCAGGACTTGTTATCATGGGGGAATTGGGTTCTGGTGATGCCAAGTAACTTTCGTTTCTGTTGTTTACATTCCTGTGCTTGCCTTTCGCCATTTGGTTAGCTGTAGTTCTACTTGCACTCACTGGTTCTGACTGGAGTCTGCTTTTCAGGTTATCTTGGTTGTATCAGAACTCCTCTGGGTACAGATGACTCTATGATCCTGAGCTCCAGCTGCTCTGGGTTCAATGGCTCCTCTAGGATACTTCAGAATATGGAGTCTCCACAGTGGTAGACCAGCTAGGTGTTTGTTGTTCTGAATGTAGTTGCTCCTCTAGGATGCTTCAGGATATGGTGTCCCCTGCTCTGCTGCTCTGTGGGCCGTGTCCTCTCTAGGATGCCTGCAGCTCTAGGGTCCTTGACCTCTCTTGGTTGCCTCTGCAGCTCTGCTGTCTGTGCCTTCCCTAGGGTGCCTCTGGACTCAGTTTCCAGAGGGGAGCAGATCTGCTGGAAGACTGCTCAAGCCACAGGTATCTGGGCCAGAAGCAGAAGGGGAGTGGTTCTCCACAGGGGCAGCGTCTGGCTGCCAGGTGCCCTCTGGGGGGCCCTCTACTGCCAGTTATGCTTCTAAGGCCTAGGGCTGTGGGCCAGTTCTCCTACCTTCTGCTCTGCGATCCATGCCCTCCCTGGGGTGCCTCCGGACTCAGTTTCCAGAGGGGAGTAGATGCGCTGGGAGACTGCTAAAGCCACCAGTATCACGGCCAGAGCAGTTTATCTGGTTTTACATTAGGTATTTGATACAATCGGAGTTCAGTTTTCTGTAGGGTAATATATATGAATTAATTTGCATTGTTCTACATTCAAACATCCAATTAGACTAGCACCATTTATTGAAGATGTTTTTTTTCTTCTGTTTTATGACTTTATCATCTGTTTCAAAAATTAAGCATCCATAGATATGTAGGTTTATTTCAGGGTCTTCAATTTGATTCCATTGATCAACCTGTCTGTTCCTATACTACAAAGTTCATATTACTATTGCTATTTAGTACTGCATGAGGTCAGGGATAGTGATTCCTCCAGAGTCCTTTATTGTACAGGATTGTTTTAGCAATCTTGGGTTTTAGTTTTTCCAACCACAATGAAGAATTGCTCTGTCAATGTCTGTAAAGAACTGCACTGGAATTTTGATGGGAATTGCATGGAATCTGTTCATTGCTTTTGGTAAAATGGTCAGTTTTACTACATTAATCCTACTGATCCATGAGCATCGAGACCCTATGATTGTTGATATCTTCCTCAATTCCTTTCTTCAGTGACATCAAGTTCCAGGCATATAGGTTATACACTTGCTTGGTTAGAATCACACAAAGATTTTATATATTATTCCTGACCACTGTAAAGGTTACTTGGTTAATTTCTTTCTTGACCAGATTATCATTTACATAAAGGAGGAATACTAATTTTTTGAGTTAATTTTATATGCAGCCACTTTGCTGAAAGTGTTTCCAGATACAGAAGTTATCTGGTAGAACTTTACAGATGACTTATATATACTATCATATCATCTGCAGATAGAGATACTTAGACTTTCTCTTTTCCAGTTTGTATTCCCTTGATCTCCTTTAGTTGTCTTATTGATCTGGCTAGAACTTCAAGTACTATATTGAATAGATAGGAAGAACATGGGCAGCCTTGTCTTGTGCCTGATTTTAGTAGAATTACATTAAATTTTCCTCCATTCTGTTTGATCTTGGCTGTTGGGTTGCTGTATATTGTTTTTATTATGTTTAGGTATACACCTTGTATCGCTGATCTCTCTAATACTTTTAACATGAAGGGGTGTTGGATTTTGTCTGACAGACCTTAGAGATACAGAATTATTAAGGGCTGATTACTCTGTCTAGGCAGATATAATCAGTCGACTATTCTGCAAGTGTGTCCTTTTCTGGACAGTAATTTGTCTGTAGATAGAAAGAGGCAATTTTTGCCTAGTGGCTGTCTCTCCACAGCTGGAGTAACTACAAAGATGCTCAATTTCTTTTTAGAATCCAAGGCAGGAAGCTGTCAGGAGCAAACAGGTCTCTAATCAAAATGAACATTAATATAGAAATGTTTGTAACGTCAATGCTGTGGACTTCTGACGTTTTGAAAACCAACTATCCATGTAAGGTAATCTGGACTGTTGTCTGTTAACTCCTCTCAGCTATTTCTAAATAAAATATAGAAAACACCCTAATAATAAACTCCAAGCCATGAATTTGCTATAGTCCCTCAACTCAAAAGCTAAACATCTCAAATCAGTTAAAAAAGTTAACTAAGGACTGGGTCTAAGTCTTCTATTTCTAAATGTGTTATACAGGAACAATGCCCGTGAGAGTATCAATATTCATCTCCCTTTTATATCAATATGAAGCTTGTACTAATGAAAACCTTAAATTTGAAATCAAAGTAAATTTTGTACTATTTAAGACATTATAACTTCATCTTGATACTAATTATACAGATTTCTACCAATAGGTTATGGCTGTGTAATAAATCCTAGCTAATCCTCCCTGTTCCAACAAAACCACTACTTTTCCCTAGAAAGACAGACCAATATTAACCACCTTAGTCCCCAAGCCCAGGGAATGGGGGCGCTGACTCTTCATTAACTTCTTCAAGCTAATTAAGGGCATTGAGATATTAGAAGAAGGGTTGGGGGAAGAGTAAATTGATAAGCCTCTGACGCTGTGTCTTCACTGCATCCAGATGGAATTCCAGGACATCAGAGGTCTGAGCAAGTTTGCTCAGTTTGCTTGATGAGTAGATACACCAAGGCTGTGTATTCTGCAATATACAATTCTCAAAACAAGTTTTAGTATCAAGATAATTTTTTAGACGGCTGATATTTTATTAGAGATGTTGGTTCTAACAACTTTTCTCTTCTTTTTAAAGTCTTTTTCAGCATTTAATGTGATGATTATGTGACTTATTTTTCTTTCAGTTTGTTAATATGGTGAATTATATTAATCGATTTTCATATATTGAGCCATGCCTGCATCACTGAGATGAAGCCTACTTACTCATGAATGATGTTTTTGATATGTCCCTAGATTTGTATTTTATTGAATATTTTTATATCAATGTTCATAAGGTAAATTGCTCTGAAATTCTTTACTTTTCTTTCTTTCTTTCTTTTAGTTGAATCTTTGTGGCGTTTAGGTGTCAGATTGACTGTGAATTCATTGAATGAATTGGGCATGGTTTATTCTGTTTCTGTCTTGTGGAATAGTTTGAGGAGTGTTGATATTAGCTCTTCTTTGAAAGTCTCATATAATTCTGCACTAAAACCGTCTATTCCTTTGGCTTATTTGGAGGATGAGTCATTAAAATGACTGATTTTATTTCCTTAGGCTTTATAGGGTTGTTAAAATAGTTTACCTGATTTTGATTTAACTTTGGTAAGTTGAATTTGTCAAAAAATTTTTATTTCATTAAAATTTTTCAATTTTGAGAAATACAAGTTTCTGAAGTAAAACCTAGTGATTTTTAAAATTTCTTCAGTGTCTGTTATTATGTCTTCTTTTTAAATTCCGATTTTTGTTTGTATAGATACTGTTTCTTTGTATTTTTATTAGTTTGGATAAAAGTTTGCCTATTTTGTTGATTTTTCTCAAAAAGCTATTTCTTGGTTTTGTTGATAATTTGTATTATTTTCTGTATATCTGATTGATTTCCGCCCTGATTTTGATTAATTTTTGTCTTTTTATTCCTCTTTGTTGCACATTCTTTTTTTTCCTAGTGCTTTCAGATAAAATTTTAAATTTCTGGTGTGAAAATTTTCTGGAGGGACTTAGGGCTATGAACTTTTCCTCTTAGCAGTGCTTTCATTTTGTGCCTTATTATTGAGGCATATTGTGCTTTCATGTTACAAATTTGGGTGCCCTTGTGTTTGAGGTATAGATGCTCAGAATTGAGATACCCTCTTGGTGTATATTTTGCTTTGATGAGTATGAAGTGTCCTTCCATGTCTCTTTTGATTCGTTTGGGTTTAAAGTCTATTTTATTAGATATTAAAATGGCTATTCCAGCTTGCTTCATGGGTCTGTTTGCTTGAAAGTCTTTATTCTGAGGTAATGTCTATAATTGTTTCTGAGGTGTGTTTCTTGTATGGAGCAGAATGATGGATCTTCTTTGCTCATCCATTCTGTTAGCCTATGTCCTTGTATTGGGGAAGTGAGTCCAGTAATGTTGAGATATATTGATGACTGTAATCATTAATTCCTGTTATTTTGATGTTGTTGATGTTAACATGTGTGTGTGTGTGGGGGGTTGTCTGTGTATGTTTGTATGTGGTTTTCCCTTGTTTTTGCTGGTGTTGAATTAGTTAATCCCTGTTTTCTTGAATGTATTTATCCTTGGGTTGGAGTTTTTCTTCTAGTGTTTTCTGCTGGGCTGGTTTTGTGGATAGACAATGTTTGAATTTGGATTTGTCTTGAAATAGCTTGTTTTCTCCAATTATAGTGATTGAGAATTTTACTAAGTATAGTAGTCTATGTTGGCCCCTAAAGATTGAAGATATCTGTCCAGGCCTTTTAAAGTAACTGTTGTGAAGTTGGGTGTAATTCTGATAGGTATGACTTTGTATGTTACCTGGCTTTTTCCCCTTGCCACTTCTAATATTCTTTTGTTTTGTAGAGTCTTTTGTTTTTCTGAGCCCTGGAGCTGGGACGCTTCAGTTTCATCTATCCAATTATTCTTAGGTTAGGTCTTTTCACAGAATCTACACTTCCTCAATGTATTTGTTGAGGAACTTTTTAGATTGAACATTTTCTTTGACTGTTGTGTCAATTTCTTCCATTGTATCTTCTATGCCTGAGATTCTTTTTTATGTCCTGTATTGTGTTGGTGATGCTTATATCTGTTGTTCCTGTTCTCTTCCCTAGGCTTTCTCTCTCCAGGACTTCATTATTTTGTGTTTTCTTTATTGCTTTTATTTCTACTTTCAGGTCTTATATGGCTTTAAGGGATTTATTTACTCCCACTTTAAAGACCTTTACTTGTTTGATTGTATTTTTTCTGTATTTCTTTCAGAAATTTATTCATTTCTTCTTTAAAGGCCGCTACCGTCTTTATAAGAATGGATTTAATGTCATTTTCTTATGTTCCAGTTATTTTAAGCTATCCAAGACTTATTGTAGTGAGGTAGTTGTAATTTGGAGGTATCATATTGCCCTGTATTTTGTTGATTGTCTTCTTTAGAAATTTTAGTCTTCTTTAGTATTTTAGACAAAATACAGGGCAATATTCTAGATGGCTTTAGCCATCTGGATGATTTTGGTTCCTAGAGGTTCTTGTTGTAGTAGGTATTAGGAAGGACATTGATGGTCCTGGTATAGCAGGACTCTGATGGGTATCCTTGGTATGTATTTTTCCAGACCTTCAAGTCTGTATGGTTTAGCAGCCTCAGGCCCAATGAAGGAGTGTAAAGAGGTAGCAGGAGAATAGAGGGTTCTCTGGGTTAGCAGGCTGCTGGGGACAGCTTGGGTTGGCCCAGAGGGGTAAGAGAGCAGGCAAGACAGGTGGAGGAAGGGAAGTTTAACTGTTTGGTTCAGAAGTTTCAGGACTGATAAAAATGAAAGAAGAGATGGTAGGAGAATGGAAGTTCCCATGGGATGTCAGGCTGCATGGGCCATCTTGGCTTGGCCCAGAGGTCTCAGAGAATAGGGAAGATGGATGCAGGAATGAAAGCTCATCTGTATGATTCAGGAGTCTCAGGACTATGAAGATGGTGAAAGAGGAAGAAAAATAAAGAAATTCTCTATTGACCAGCAGCCCACTCCCCCTTATTTCTTTAGAAATATATTCATTTCTTCTTTAAAGGACTCTATTATCTATATAAGATTTGAATCAAGGTCATTTGTGTGTGTGTGTGTGTGTGTGTGTGTGTGTTTCAGTTGTGTTAGGATTTCCAAGGTTTTCTACTGAAGGGCACTGTTGTACTCTGAAGGTGCCATATTGCCCTAGGTTTTATTGTATGTTCTTTAGAGGGCCTTTTGCCATCTGGATGGCTTTGGTCTTGTTGTAGTAGGTATTAGAAGGGGTTTTTACCTACATGGTCCTGGTATGGCAGGTCTTTGATGTGTATTCTTGGGTTGGATGGTTCTGGGTCAGCATGGCAGCATGTTTCAGGATGCACAATTCTGATAAAGGCGGGCAAAGAGGTGTCAAGAGAATGTGACAAGGGGTCTTAAAAAGTTATTTGAGAAAAGATCTGTTTATGATATAGACTCTATTAGTAAACTGATCATAATTTATTCTCTAATAGATAAAGCATTTATAAAGAAAGGTATATCTCAATGTAATAAGAATATTCAGTTTGTTCACAGGAAATCCAATACCTAATGTGTTCCTCTCAAAGCTGTCAGAACTTATCACAGTAAACCGAGAGACACTTAGCATAGTGAATGACTTGTATAATCGGGTATTACATAGGGATAGGAGAAGGTGATAACTTCTTGTTCTGTTCTATTTTATAAGAACAGAAATATTAGATGGATAAAAGAGGATCAAATAGATTATTCCTTTTAGTTCTCTTAAATGTCTTATACTTACATGTGGTACATAAGACAAAGAAAAAAGAAAAAATTAAATTCGACACAGCATTGAAAGCATGGCATATTGAAACAAAAGATCCTTGTGATCAAAGCCAAAGAAAAATTTCAAGACAAGAAGTGTGGAAATAAATGACCAAGTCATTTAACAGGGTTTCAACATTTATATTGCCTGAGGCTGGATGAGGAAGAGAGAGTGGGCACTTTTTCTTACCTGTGTTCTATGCATCATATTTTAAATAAAAGCTTAGTCTTAGCTGCTTGCATTTAATAAGGTACTCTTTTTTCACCCCATTATAAGTTAGTTAAGAGTTCAAACAAATTAGAACCAGTCAATTTCAGAGACAATTGTGAGAAAGTTCTGTCATCAGTATTTGTTAGAAAACACTTTTTTTTTTTTTAAAAAGGACCTTTATAAAGTGATCAATGGACAACTTTCATTGTTGGTATCTATATCTATTTCTATTATATAAAATGCTACAATACAATCTATAAGCATAATGACTATTTTTTCTTTCTTTGTTACACAATAAGAAGAAAACAGACTAGCCTGATGTAAATGGCTCCCCTTACCATTTATAAATCGATGAGCATGTTATTATTGTCTTTTTAAGAGAAGAAAATCAGCCTACTTCTATGCACATATTTGTTATAGAAAAAGGTAAAAATGTAGAAAATTAGGTCATTTTTCTTTGTAATGCATCTGTGTCTCCCTTGTACTGAGTGATATGATCCATGTTTCAGTGTGTCCATTGCAAAATATTTTAGGGATTCTACTCCACTTTGACATTTAAAGTTTAGCTGTAACAAAGCAAAAGTTAAATGTTCCATTCCCTGTGGGACCATGAGGTTATTCTGTAATTCAGATCCCAGGCTTTTATTTGTCTTCCTAATTTGTACAGAAAACACAAACTATTATGAAACACAAAGGCATTTTCTCTGATGTCACAGATTCAGTTTCAGATATCATATACATTTTACACAAACTTTTTTTTGCTGTGGTATTTTAAAGAAAATTTTGGCTTCCTCATTCTTGTATTGATGAAAGTTCAACTTCATTTTATGTCTTTGGTTGATATGAAAGCTTTCTCTTTCTTCTGCCTGTTTGTGTCTAACTTTTTCTTTTTCTATAAATAACCACACACACACACACACATATACACATGACATATAATTTGTATATAGTTTATATACAGTTCCTATACAATATGCACATATATCTAGATGCATACATACAAACATACATGCATATATACATATTCTAATGGCAAAATTTTTTCTTGTATTATGTAAACAATATATATATAATATATATTTATATATTATAAATTATGGGAATCAAAGTAAAAAACTGGCTATGCACTGACCCTGGTATCCAAGCATTACGTGACAAAGAACCTGAGCAAGCTGTTGTACAGTGTAAGCTGTGCAGGACTGAGGTTGGGTGTAACACTCATCGATTGGCATGGCATCATGTGCACCTGTTATCTATACACTCTGACTCTCTAACCATAAGGATAATCTTAAATTCAAAGCAAGGCAACCTTCAGTCATAAAATTAAAGTCTATATAATATATAGTTCATTTAAAGATACTTTTTAATTTTTTATTGGATTTTTTATTTACATTTCAAATGTTATCCCCTTTCCCATCTTCCCCCTTGGAAACCCCCTATCCCATACTCCCTCCTCCTGCTTCTATGAGGGTGTTCCCTTGCCCACCCACCCTCTACCACCTCCCTGCCCTCGAATTCCCCTACACTGGAGCATCCAGCCTTCACAGGACCAAGGACCTCTTCTCTCACTAAAATCAGAAAATATATGTTCAGATTAAAGCTTGTCCACTGCACTGATCATCGTACAAGTTGACACACTAATATCACTGAATATGAAAAGAAACCAGATTGGAAACAAATGTGGACCATTCGTTTTACAAACTTTCCAGTGACCTCTCTAGTACCTTGCAGTGTCCTAAAGATAACATGCTGTATATCAATTGTGATAGCTCCCTTCATTTATTCTTTCTACTTTTTTTTTTTATCATGCACCAACTGTGTCTAAATACACATAGGAAGACCTGAGTATGATTATGCAAATTTCATGTGGATTAGCTCTTTTTTAACCTTCACAAAAAGATTCCAGTATTTCAGTTTGCAAATTGGTTAAGAAGGCTGATCGTCTTACTAACAGTGAATTAACAAATGCTGGATTTATTTTAAGTTGGCCTATTGGGCTCCAAATACTTCATTTTTAAACATTATTTCATAGTTAGATTTAATAAACATAACTCCCAAGTAATACTGATAAAACCTTTTATCAATTCATGCCAACTAGCATAGGACAATAGAGAAAATGTGTTCCAGCAATCAGTAGTAAAAATTTTAAATGTAACATGATAATACATTCTAAAGTAGCAATGGATTTTATATTTAGCCACTTGAGAAATCTCAAATAATGCACAGAAAATTATTTTTTCTAGAAAAAGAACTCAACAAATTTGATCTATTACACTCAAATTATAAGAGGGAAAAAAAAAATCCTTGACAAGCTTTTCCCACCTGTTCCATCCTAATCTGTGTGATTCAATAATACCTGACTTAAATGTGTGATCATCACTTCCTAATGTTAATCTTTCTCATCATCGAATTCTAAAAGTATATCTCAGGTACATATCCACCATCATTCTAAATTGTGCTGCATGAGATGATTATACAGTAAAAACAACACCTGTGTGGTAGCTAGGTATTTGTGTTGCTTTTATGACAAAGCTAAAGATCCTTTAGGGATTTCATACAGCACGTATTGAGTTTTAACAGAAAAATGTCAGGCATTTATGGAAAGTCATCATCCATTCTTCTATGCATTCATTTACTTTGTTGTTGTTTGTCTCATATAAATTTCTTTTTTTGTTTTTTCTTTTTCTTTTATTAGATATTTTATTTATTTACATTTCAAATGTTATCTCTTTTTTTCTCAGCAAACCCCCATCCCATTCCCCCTCACTCTGCTTCTCTATAAGGGTGCTCCTCCACCTACCTACCTACCCACTCCCACCACACTGCCTTTGCATTTCCCTACACTGGGGCATTAAGCCTTGACAGGAGCAAGGGCCTCTCCTCCCAATGATGCCCGACAAGGCCATCCTCGGCTACATATGCAGCTGGAGCCATGGGTCCCTCCAAGTGTACTCTTTAGTTGATGTGTTAGTCTCTGGGAGCTCTGGGGCGTCTGCTTGGATGAATTGTTCCTATCTAAAAGATATACGGGGACAAAGTGTGGAACAGAGACTAAAGGAAAGGCCATTTAGGGACTGTTCCACCTGGCGATCAATCCCATATACAAACACCAAACCCAGATACTATTGTTGATGCCAAGAAGTGCTTGCTGATCCTCATACAGTTTTTTTCTGAGAAGCTCTGCCAGAGCCTGATGAATACAAATGCAGATGCTCACAGTCAATCATTTAATTTTTCATCAATATGTATTAAGCAGCTCTTATGTACAAACATGGGCCAAGGGATACAAATATCTCTGCCCACATAAAAACCTAAATATGCGACAAAGAAGAACCCCCACAAATTCTGTTGAAGAACACAGGACATGAACTTTAATAATGAAAAAAAAATCGAAGTTTAGCATTATATACAGAAACAAATCAATAATATGACAAGATACTGAAAAAAGCATAAATGGCAGAAAATTTTTTTCATTGGTTATTTTATTTATTTACTTTTCAAATGTTATTCACCCTCCTTGGTTTCTTCTCCACAAACCTTCATCCCATCCCCTCCCCTGTTCTTCTATGAGGATGCTGCCCTAGCAACCCACCCACTCAACCTCACCACCCTAGCATTCCCCTACACTGGGACATTGATCCTCCACAGGACCAAGGGCCTTTCCTCCTGTTGATGCCAGATTTTGCTGTGGATGCTCGAATAAATACACCATTATGCATGATTTCTGTCTCACAGAGCTATTGTCTACTTGCTTATTTACTTAATTTTATATAGGATTTCCTGTAAATAAGATTGGCACCAACCTCCAAAATATATAACAATGCCTGTTCTTGAATACTTTGTGCCCTTGTCCCTAGCTCTCAAGTGCTAGGATTATAAGCATTCACCACTACACCTGATACATTCTTAATAGACCTTTGAAGGGTCAGTAAGTGGTTTCTATCCTGCACAGCTTCTCATATATATTAGTACTATTGTATGGAAGCCTTAGATTAAGACTTAACATACATAGAGAATAAGAAATAATGTACTTCACAGAGGTAAAAATATAAGTGAAAATGGCATTGACTTATATAACGAAGGCATACTATAAAGTCAAATGCAAAAATAAGGGCTGAGAACATAGCTTAGACTGCTTATTATGTAGCTTTGAATTGTCCCCCACACTACCTAAACCAAGTGTGCTTGTACACTCCTATAAACTAGAATTAATATGGAGGAGGGATGGACAAAAATTCATAGCAATCATAAGCTATACAGAAAATTTGAGATCAGTCTGGGCTGTATAGGTTCCTATATAAACAAAAGTAAATTAATTTTAAAAAGACAATGACCTCTCCTACAGATATGCTGCTTTCTGCCAATTCACATGAAGCAGCTAGAAATGACATTACTTAAAATGTTGAAGTGTGGGAGTATATCAGGATTCAATCTACTTTTATTGTTCTTCTCTATGCTTTGCGTACTTTTAAATATGTTTATAAATCAAAGATTCCAACTTCTGTTTTTATAGCTATAATATGGGGCAAGTTAGGGACTGGAATCAGGTGATGCTGAATTAGCCTTAAGGTTGGCCAGGAAAAGAGACAGGAGGGATGGATGTGAGTAGGTAGTCCTTTTCTAATGATACATTAAGTTTGATGACCAGAAATCTTGCACTCTTAAACATAAATTCATTTTATGTCATCAGATTCTGTTCGGTCTAGTCGTTGTTGTACTCCATCATTTCTTACAAAAAAATATCTATTTTTTTCTTTTTTCTTTTCTTAGTCTAACATTGAGGCCTTTCCTGATTTTTCCCACTTAAAAGTACACCTCACTTTTCTCAGAACATATATTTAACATACATCTGACATTTTCAATTAGGAAGTATTTTCCACTGTGTGATGGATAGTCTAGAGAATATATTTTTATATACATGTATTCATAAGAAAAATTATTTGAGTAACAAACCTGATATTTTAGTAAAAATCAAATAAAATGATTTTGTAATGATATACAGCATATTTAATTACCAAAAACTTCACTCTATAAGGCTTGAATGGAAAATAAATGACACCAACTTGTATCTCTGACAGAAAAAAAAAATCTAGTTTATCAATATTTCTAGTACCATTGATATTTTAAAAATCTTTCTTTGTCAAAAAGAACATTCTGGTCAGGCAGTGGTGGTGCACACCTTTAATCCCAGCACTTGGGAGGCAGAGGCAGGCAGATTTCTGAATTCAAGGCCAGCCTGGTCTACAAATGAGTTCCTGGACAGCCAGGACTACACAGAAACACCCTGTCTCAAAGAAAACAAAACAAAACAAAACAAAAAAAACAACAAAAAAAAGAAGATTCTGAAATAAGCAGGGTTTGAATTTTTTCAAAGCTTACACTGTTAAGCTGAGTCATAGTAGAAATAAGTGTTACAGTGCAACTACAATTGTAAACCAACCATACACTAAAAGTTCCAACATCAGAACTTTCTGAGAAGTGCTATTGATGTTTGATGTGTATCATTTCAATAAGTATTTTCAACAGTTTTATTTGTAATAATCTTAAAATTTAAACATATATGAATAGCACACATACTTTCTAATTCACCTTCCATAAATAAATTCAAAAATTGTTAATTTTTTTTATCTATTTTAGATCTTTTTCCATACCCCTCTCCCTCCCTCCTGGATACACATACACAAAAATCCATGCACATAAACATAGTAGGCTTCTTGGAGATATCATTTTGCTATACAACTATGAATTATTTATAAACTTTAGACAGGATTATATAATTAGAGAAGTATAACTTGAGTCCCAATAACATCCTTTATGTTAATTTTCCTGACCCAGTTTTCAATGCTATACCACATTGCATTCATGTTGCATGTTGTTTTATTCCTTCATCAATCAAGGAAAATATAAGTATTAAGAGTTGCAAAAGGAGAACTCTTGAGTAGATATTACCAAGAGAAAACATAGTCATATCATGTATTTTATTTTTTAATCAATTTATCTAAAGAAAGGATCCCATGGATTTTAAGGTAGCCTCACTTCACTACACAGTTGTTGATGGCCTTGAAGCTTGTGACTCATCTGACTCTTCTGAATTATGGTTTTCCAGATGAGCACTATTAAGTTGGGTTTAGGTAATATTGGAGATTGAACCTACAGCTTCAGCATATTCTCTATGAAGGCTCAAGTGTAAACAGTTGGTCTATAACTAATAGATACACCCAATGAAAGGAAGTTAATATCTGAGAGTTCAAATCTATCTAGGGGATTGATCTACTGTTTGACTCACAATATGAGGTGACTCAACAACAGTAGGAAGTGAAATAGCAAGGAAAAATCTTGGGGATTTGGGGAAGAAAATCAAAGAGGTTGTATTTTCAAAAAGTATCTCTTATTTCTATGTGTGGCAGAAATGTCCCTGTCCAATTTATTTGCAGCAGGGGGCTTGTGATTGGTTAGGGAAAAAGGGAGGCAGAGATAACAGGGAGAAACAGTGAGGAAGAAGGCAAAAATGGAGGCAGACATGAACCTGTCTCAGGTTGTTATGCTTATTAGTAGGTTAGGATAATTGGAATAACTTGTCTAAATTGTGTGGGCATCTTGTGTCTTGAAATTTTATTGATGTATAAATTGTTTAGTTCACTATATGCTTTAATGAGTTTGATTTTGCTGGGCAATGGGTAATGTGGTAAGATGATCACTGGGTGGATGATTGTTGGCATTGGGTTAGCATGGCCATGAAGCCTGGAAGCTCAGGCCCTGTTGGAGAGCCTGTCAAGACGAAGACACCTGGCTGGGGCCAGGTGGCCTGCCACTGTCACCATTAGTTTGAGAACTTAGAGGCAACCACCAGCCTTTGTTGAGCTTAGTGCAGGAACATGGCGGCTAAGCTGGGAGCTGGCCTGCTGCTTCTCTTTTAACACTTCCTGCTACATCCATGAATATTCTTTCTTCCCCTATCTAGGCTACTGTGTAGGGAAATGTCACCTCTGTCATATTTTCCTACTATCATTATTTTTTTTTCCTGCCACAAGTTTACAGTGGAAAAGTCATCCATATAACTCAACATTTAACTGCTTGAAAAAATAAATATTTCATTAATTATTTTGTCACATCTCTGAAGTACTTATCACACAGATGAAAAACAGATTAACCTAGGAGAAATAGCCCTTTATATATTAAAATTCAATATAAATTCCTACAGAAAGTAATAAAATTAGAAAATCATTTTGAATCCACCAGAATAGCAATCAATTCAAATATGAATTGATAGTTGGCAACTATACTTTAGGTAAAAATGTTAAGACTCATATAATATTAAAACAATCTAGAACAAGTTCATTCATTACATAATAATAGCAAAGAGAAAATGACAGTGTTAGAGTGTAAAATCTGGCAAACACATTTAGCAATCAAAATGAACATCACCAACACCACAAGAAATTGACATGTCCTTTAGAATATGTTGAACTGGGAAACATTATCACTTCTGACAAATTCCTGCCAAAATAGATAACTAGACCCTAGTAGTGAAGAAATACACATAGGTATTGGCCTAAGGGATAAAATGGTAAGGCAGATAGGGCTTAATGTGTCCCACAGTCTACTAAGTACTAAAATGTATAGCAGAGAAACATTTAAGGTATGGGTATTACCTTTTGATATATATATATATATATATATATATGTGTGTGTGTGTGTGTGTGTGTGTGTATGAGATTTGATCATATTAAGAAAAGAGATGCAGAATTTCTGTTTACATTTTTTCAGTTTTTATATAAACCACTGCTGAAATACTTTATCTTTAATTACTACTTAGCTAGTTGAGTACAGTGCTTCATTGTTGATGTCATCTATGATGTCACAAGGCTGGTAGCCACCAGTGTGATTGCCTCTTCTTTTGGCAGTATCCTGGTTATGCTCAACCAATACAGACTTACTATTGCCTGCCTAAAACTGATGTTTTATCTGGTGAAAACTTTTGGAAATCTTGTCAAAATTGTTCTTACAAATGTGTTTGAAGTTTAGTTCTTTTTATATTTTGGTTTGTTTTTTTCTTTCGTTTCTTTCTTTCTTCTTTCTTTTTTCTTTGGTTCTACATTACTTGGAGCTACTTGAGAGTTCTATCAATTAGATCACAAGCAGAAGGCATCTCCTCCTGTGTAGATTGTACCTCAACAATCCTTAAATTAATAATAGTCATTATGTATAAAACAAAACAACCAGAAAACACAAAAGTAAAAATATACTAGTCATAAATTCTGAGTATGGTATATATTTCTTGATTAATGTTATCTAGGCTGAGCTTGAATGCCTAAGTTCAAGTAATTGTTTTATTTTGCCTCTTAGATAGTTGGTAATACAAATTATAAATTTCAAAAATAAATAAAAAACAGCAAAGGGACTACTACAACTGATACTACTTAAATACAGAGGGTCCTGAGGGATTTTTAACCTATTAAATAAGTTGAAGAAATGGGTAAATACCTACAGCCTAGAACTAATAAATTTAATCAAGAGGATATAAAGAATATAATCAAAGTCATAAAAAGCAATGAGATCAAGGCACTCATAAAATGTTAATCAACAATTACAGCCCAGGGGAAAACATGATCACTACTAGGTTCAATTAAAATTTTAAGGAACTAACGCATCGAACAGTGGAATACAATGAAGGTCATATAGACAATTTAACAAAGTTACAGGCCTCTGGTTCTCAACAACGGGACCCAAAGTATACTCTGGAAAATAGAGGGCTATAACACTAAATGGAATTGAGAAAGAAAACTGAACATCCAGACATGAAAGAGTAAAACTATAACTCCGTCTCTCACTCCATACAAAAATTATGTATAAAAAAAAAAAACCTGTCAAATCTGAAACTTTGAAAATACCAGATGAAATGGGAGAAACACTTCAAGATTTTGATGTGGGTTACTATGAGTAAGACCCAAATTTCAAAGTAATCTCTGGATTTGACAAATAGGCGTATTCCACAATTAAAAGTTTGTACATCACACTGAAAATAGGAGTGAAAAGACATCCTACAGGATTAGAAAAAACTCTTTGCAATCTATTTTGTCAAGGTGTGAAATTCAAAGACTATAATGAGACTAATAAATGCTGATAGGATAATGAATAGTTTTAATGAATGAATAAATAAATTTAAAAGATTCTTAATATTGTACAAATGACTAACAAACATGAGAATATTTTTATCTATCAGTGACTAAAATAGAAGAAAATGAAAATATATACAAACTCATAAACACAAAGTATTTACATAGAATTAACCTACCTAGGGATGACAATTCCCTTAACAGACATCATGGGCTAACAAAAATTCCAGTGGCAATTTGTTTATTGGGAGTTGTTAGCCCATGAGATTCATTAGAGCCCTCAAATATTATAGGCTATTTACCATTGTTTTTGGTTACCCTTCTTGATCTTGATGTAAGAAATTATTACTAAATAAACCACACATTTTAGTCACTGAACAAGGAGATATCAAGCTGGTACTCACTAGGAAGCATCATACCTATGGGCTAGCTTTCAAAGAATTGAAAGGTGTTATGCATGGTAACAAGGGAGACAAGTATTCCTCAATCTAACTGAGCTAGGAACCCCACAATCCACTGTAACAATTGGCCCAGTAAGATATACTAAATAGGGCTAAGAATATCTGCCAAGGACCAGTCTTAGCTCAGAGCACTGTTATGAGAAGTACTTAAGAGCTGAGAAATGTTATGCCCAGATTGAGGGATCCCCACAGACCCACCAGGATTCCAACTCTTATGCAAAAAACAAAGTGTCTTTTAGTCAAGCTTGAGCTCAGATCTCTCAAATCTCTCCAATGCAGTAAATTGGTATGGAAAGCCCTGAGCTTGTAAAATCTTGTCTTTTTAACATACTTGGGAAAAGATATGCAGCTTTCCAACTTGGCAGTTACAGGATTGGTTAACATTTAGGAAAATACAGCTTGGTACAGTTTTATTAGCTAGCAATGATTTCATATTGTTATGTGTAATTGTGACTAACTTGAGCAATTTTGAGACATTTAGAACATTAGGTAATATGTGTTTTCCTCCTAAGAGCCAATTGGCTGTGGCTAAGTGTGAGGCACCTACTAGGAAAGTTGTGACTGTTGCTAAGGGGTGTTTTGGTTCCTGGTTGTATTTTTTTCCAGTTCCTGAGTTTAGCCATAGTACAAGCTCAACATAATATGCAGTGTGCATACAAAATGGAGTATGTGATGTTAAGCTGTGTCCTTTACAATACAGAGAACTGGAAGTCAAATCTAGTGTTATAAGCTGACAGTCTATGTTCTGCCCAAGAGAGCTTTCCAGATTGCTCTCTCTATGTTCTGTTTTCTCTGGAGGTTACCAGACTGCTCTTTGTTCCAGACAGCATTTTTGCAATTTTAAAACCTCTCTGGATAGCTCTTCTCTTGCAGATCAAAACCCCAGTCTTTTATTTATGTATCAACTTGTTAATTAGCCCAGGTTCCTTTTGATTATCCCATGAATCAGCTGTTCATGACCCCAACCCCTGGATTTTCAGAAAGAAAATGCAAGCACACATGATTTTTTAACATTGCAATGACCTCAGAAATCTACCTGCCTTTGTTAAACACAAATGGCTAGATGGCTAGATGAGGCTCCACTCAGAAATTACCATTCCTACCATTCCAGGGCCTGGATGTAAACTCCTTCTGTTTCAGGCTGACCTTGAACTCCAGAATTGTCTTGTCTTTGTATCTGCTTGCCTTTGTATATTTTTTGGCAAGCTGGCTCATAACTCAGCTGACTCTGTTCCTTTAGATCTGTGAAGCTCAATGTATAATTTATATCACATCTTTATGTTTTGAATAATTGAGAAATTATATATTTTAAACTCATGTTTTCAGCATTCTTTCCCACAGCCTTAAGAACTATCCTGAACATCACAGAATTCCACCATTTTGCTGAGACACTGATACATCCTCATCTTTTAGACTTGTGTTGTTTCTGATTGTTATGTAGTCATTAATCTTGGCAGAAAGGAAATTGTCAAAGAAGGAACTTGAAAATGTATACACTATAGGCAAGTCTTATGCCCACAGCAACCATCAACACTTGTGGAGGCCCATGCTCTTCTGGCTCTGTTCCAGAGGTGGGAACTAAGTCATTCTGTCCCTATCATGGCTATGTTGGACTTGGCAAATGTCAATAGAGTAAGCATCTACCTTATGATTATACTGAAACCTTTATCCACATGATAAAACCTATATTTGCCACTGTTATTAGAACTAAGAATTTTCTAAATAAGTCATAGTTCTTAGTAAAGAGAAAATTTCATTCTGCTAAGTATACATAGTATTAACTCATGTCTAATGACAACATTACACTTATAGATTAGCTCATCATTCAAACCTCATCATAGAAGCTTCCTTTTGTGGTATATACAATTAACAGAAAGACCTGAAACAAGTCAAGATGCAGAGAATAAGAGATTCTGGAATGCTCAGTCCTAAACAGAGCATCTCTGTCATACCCTATACTCCAAGTTCTTAGGAATCATTGTGGAAGAGCGGGAGTAATGGTTGTAAGATGCAGAGATGGGGGTTGACTACAAGGAAAGACAGAAGGGAAGCTGCACATTTGAGCTCATAGTATTTGTGGTATCATGAAAGAGACCCGCACAAGCCAAACAAAATGCCAGTATGGACATAGGAAGTAGACATAAATTTAACACCTAATTGATAATCTCTTGGCAAAAGATAGTTTCTTCGAAGTAGTCAGTTACCTCTAAAGATGTGGCTCTCATATACTCACCATGTTCTAATGGACAGACATGTATTCTAAAGTATATGAGCAGCCTTAATTGGAATGGGTGGGTTAAAAAAATAGTACCCAAAAGCAGAGTGAATAGAAAAGTGGGTAGATATGGAAAAAGATAGAAGTGAAGGTAACAAGATTGAAAATAATGAGTAAAATCTCAAAGAATACAGAAAAAAGATATTTATCAAAAGAACTCCAAAAAATCTACAAGCAAAATATAGAAAGCATAAAATGCCTATTGAAAGAAAACTATATACACAATGTCAGGCTAGAACACATTATTTATTGTTATATATCCCTAGAAGGTTAATCTGTTGGTTAAGCTGTTTTAAGTAGTCATTAGTATATTGTTAATAACATGTATATCTTCATAATATAGTTTTCTACAGCTTCTATATATTGTGTAACTGAAAAGAGAGATATGAGAGAATATATGCTATTTTTTTGGTGACAAAAACCAGATCTTTCATTCAGTTTGAGTACTTTAGATATTTATATAACTAAAACCATTTCTAAGTTTCATTAGGAACAGGTTGATTTTATTTGACACCACACTGTCATGATTATTCATATTGTAGTATATATTAGAAGTTCCTCTGTTTAAAGGCTGATATGTAGTTGTATGTATGTACTACATTTTTTTCAGGCAAATATTTATATGCAATTCTGCTTTAAATTATTTGGGGTATATAAAAAGATAAACTGTCTGGACTGTGGAATGTTAATTATTTTGTGATACTCCATAGTTGTTTCCATAGCAACATCTTCCTTTTACAATCTCATTGTTAGGGCTCCAAGATGTCAATTTGTCTTCACATTCACCAATGTTTCTTTTTCTTTGTGTTAAGACATGGACATGAGTTTAGAATGGCAGACTTATGATAGATATGAATTTTTATTGTTTTTATTCATCTTTTCTGGTAATTAGTGATGCTGGATATATTTTCATATGCTTGTTGGTATATATTGTTTTGAGAAACATGGATTCAATCATTTCTTCATTTTTAATTGGGTTATTTAGAATTTTGAAACTGAGTTGTAACTTTTTAAAATTTTTCTTTCTAGAGAAATGTTCTTACAGTATGGACTTATTGTCATATCTTACTATAACTATGCTTATATTTTCTTTTCTTCATGACTCATATTTGACACACAGGAAATTTCTGGTTTGTACTAGATTGTTTATGTCGTGAATGTCATCTGAGATTATAACTACAATCTTTCTCCCATCACCTTCTTCCCTCTAAAATATACCATATACTGTTTCTTGATCGCTTTCAAATCAGGACATCATTTTTAACTAATTGTTATTACACACATGTTTGCATACATTCCTACATAAAACCTTAATACTCTTATAATGTTACTTCCGTGTATCCTTCCCAGACTATTTGGCATTGACCAACAAATAAGTGTGATCCCTTAAACAGCCATCATATATGTTTCCAACTTTCTTCAGATGAGTAGTTCACACAGTAAATTTTGCTGTTAATAAACAGTAAGTTGTTCTATCTCCTTAGTTTTATCATGTTATATTGTCTATATTTATTGCATGCTGCTACTATCTAATACACCTTCTGATTTCTTATTAAATATGTAGGATATTTAACAAGTTCTATTTAAGTTTTCACACAGTTGTGAACTCTACTTTTCACATGCCATAGAATTCTATTTTCATTGAATTGTGTTCTAGAGGATACATCGTAAGATTTCATGCTTTATGAATTCGGTAAAATTTATTTTGATATTGAGACTAACGTGGGATTTCACCTTGAACTACTCCATGCACACTTGAGAAACAGGGACATTATGACATGCTGTAGAGTCCTTTCTTTGCTAGGAAAATCTACAGTAGATAACAACTGTGTCATTGTCAAACTATTTGTTTTGGTTCATAGCATTATTGAAACAGGGAGGGTAAAATTTCACACTTTAATGATTTTGTTCTCTATTTCTTTCAGTTTAGTTGATATTATGTGCAAATATTCATTATATTTATGTTATTTATGTATGCATAATTATTTATTTATTCTATTGTATTTACTTATACTCTTTTATAAAAATAATTTTTACTTAGGCATTTTACCTATTATAATTGTCTTCTCCTTTAGGTACCATTTTTAAGAATGGTAATTAAATGTCTTTTTACTCATTCATGTTCTGTACATGTTTCTTTTCTTAATTTTTAACTTTTTATTTTTTACCCCTATACCTGATTCTACTTCCCCTTCCCTTCTAACTCCTCTCTCCCACCCTGTTTTCTTCTTCTCTCTGCCTTTTAGGACTATTTTGTTTCCTCTTTTAAATGTGATTCAAAAATCCTTGTCTGGGCCTCCATTCTTATTTAATTTATTTGGTTTGTGGGAGTCAAACTTTTGGAGTTCTGTCTATATTTTGGTTATTAGCTTTCTCTTGGATGTACAGCTACTGATCTTTCCCCTATTTATAGGCTGCTGCTTTGTCTTATAGTCAGTGTCCTTTGCTTTACAGGTTTTTCATGTCATAAAACATAAAGTCCCATTTATGTTGATCTTAGAGCCTGAATCATTAGTATTCTGTTCAAAACTGATCTCTTCTACAAATGTATTGAAGGCTATTTTCCACTTTCTCCTCTAGTTGATTAGTGTATCTGGTATTATGCTGAGGCCTTTGATCCACTTAGACTTCAGTCTTCTGCAGAGTGATGAATTTGGATCTATTTGCATTCTTCTACATGCAAACTGTCTGTTAGACCGGCACCTTTGGTGAAGATGCTTTCTTTTATTCACCATATGGTTTTGGCTTCTTTGTCAAAAATCAAGTGTCCCTAGGTGTAAGGGTTTACTCTTGGGTCTTTGTTTCTATTCCATTAGTCAACTTGTGTTTCTGAACCAATAGCATGCAGTTTTTAATCACTATTACTCTGTACCACAGGTTGAAGTCAGGAATGGTGATTTCCTCCAGAGTGTCTTTTATTTTTCAGAATTGTTTTGGCTACCTTGGGTTTTTGTGTTTCCATATGAAGTTGTAAATTGCTGTTTTAAGGTCTGTAAATAATTGGGTTGGAATTTTGATGGGAATTTCATTGAATCAGTAGATTGCTTTTGGTAAAATGGCATTTTCACTATATTAATCCTACAGATACATGAGTATGGAAGATATTTCCATTTTTTGATATCTTCTTCAACTTCTTTCTTCAGAGAGTTGTCATTCTTATCATACATATCTTTGTCTTTCTTGTCTAGAGTTGCATCAGAATATTTTATGTTTTCTGGCTATTGTGAAGGGTGTTGTTTCCATAATTTCTTTCTTTACCTACTTACCATTTGTGTAAATGAAGGTTTGTTGTATATTGTTGTTAGTGTGTTTAGGTATTTGACTTGAGTACGCAAACCCTTTAAGACTTTTAATATGAGAAATTATTGAATACTGTCAAAGTTTTTTCAGCAACTAATGAGATGATCATGTGAATTTCATCTTTTTGTTTGTTTATATAGTGGAATTCATCGATGGATTTTTGTATACTGAACTCTCTCTGAATCCCTTGGATGAAGCCTAGTTGATCATGGTGAATGATATTTTTTATGTGTTTGGATTCAGTTTACAAACATTTTATTCAATATTTTTGGATCAATGTTCATAAGCAAAAATGATATTCTCTTTGCTTAATATGTCTTTCTGTAGTTTATTTATAAGGGTTAATGTGGCCTCATAGAATGATTTAGAGTAGTGATTCATCTGTTTCTATTTTGTGGAATAGTTTGAGGAGTATTGGTATTAGCTCTTCTTCCAGAGTCTAGTATAATTCTGCATTCAAACCATTTGTTCTAGTGCTTCTATTTACTTATGGGTTATAAGGCAGTTTAGATAGTTCATCTCATCTTGACTTAATTTTGGTAAGTGGTATCTGTCTATAAAGTCATCCAACTTGTTTAAATTTTTCAGGTTTGTGGAGTTCAGGCTTTTGAAATAATAACTAATGATTTTTAAAATTTTTTTCTTAGTTTCTGTTATGTCTCCATTTTAATTTCTGATTTTATTAATTTGGATACTGTCTCTATTCCTTTTAATTAGATGACTAAGTGTTTGTCTACCTCAAAGAAGTAGCTCTTGGATGTACAGCTACTGATTTTTCCCCTATTTATAGGCTGCTGGAAGTTGCATTTTCATAGATTTTTATATAACTATGATGTGTGTTTGAGTTTATTAAAGTTAATTTTAATTCAGTTAGGTAGTACACAGGTCTCCTGTGGGGAAGTCAATTTAAAATAATTCATCTTGTATTATTTATTGTACTTTGTTTTCTGTTTCTATTATTCATCATGTGATTAATTTCTTTCTATTGTGGATTTTGGACATTTTGACAGTCACTTAAGTAAGGCATATAATAGTGCCTAACTTACAATCCTGCAAGTTGAGAATCAGGTTGCAATAACAAGGCCAATCAGGAATATAAAATGAGAACCTGTTATAAATAAAAAAAAAAAAAAAAAAAAAAAAAACAAGAACAATAATGTCAAAAAGCAAAATAAATTAGGAAACTAACCCACCTGTTCTAGTCTACATAGATGGATTTTATGGTGCAAAATCATTTTTGTGTACTGAATAAAGATATCAGGAGGCTCTGAAACCCTTATAGAGGGATATGGTTCTCTGTACTTATGAATCTTTTTCACATGGATAAATTTCCTGTGTTCTTTCTCATGGGACCATAATCTCTTGTTTCTTCTTTGGAGGACTGAAGTTTTTCTGATACAATAGAAATAAGGACTGAAGTTTTTCTGATACAATAGAAATAAGATTGTTGTTGTGGCTACTTCTGCTGCTACATTCTTTGTTCTCAAATGAACTCAGATTTCCAAAGTGTACTAGGTCCTGATCAGTATCCAAATCAGTTGAGATATCAGTTTTCTGGGAAGTACTCCAAAAACCAGAATGTTGGACACCCTCTCTGTTACTTTCCATATGCCTATGGTATTGACGTTGAGTTGTACATGATCAAATTGAGCCTTCCTCGGCTGTCTGCTGCAGGCTTACCTAACCTTGATCCCCTTGTTTAAGCATGCCCTAGGCATACAGAGGATTTAGATTTTTTGGGGTACTCTGTGTGAATGGAGACAAACACCAGTGCTTTGGCAGTCCTTCCAAAAACTGGAATTAGACACATCCCATTCTTTTCTCTCCCTGAGTGAACAGCAGTGAGCTGAGCAGAGCAGTACTGACTAAGAAGTGAAGTAATCACAGAGAAAATGAATATTTTTACCCAATTCACTGTGGCATTTCTCAGCATCAGGCTTGTCTCTGATTCTGCCACCTCAACTGTTTTCTGGATATGATGATACTCTTGTCTCTATGTGTTTGCAATACATTTTTAAGGTAGACTGAAGGCTGGGCCTTCCTAGTTCAGCTATTGCTGATATAACTATTCCAACTTTCATTAATGAAAGAACATACACCTTTTTCTCATTTATTATCATGCAGTGCTCACTGAAATTCCAGAAAGGTAGGGATGTGAGGACTTTTACTTCCTTTTAATATTTTGTTCTACAATAATTACTTACTGTAGCAAACAATATTTTTGATATATGAAATATTATATCAAAAGCCAGATTAAATTTATGTTCTCTCAGGAGATAACTAACCACCTCACCTTTTTCAAATGCTTATACAGATTTTAACTTCTCAATGAGAATAGATATATTTTTCTCTCTTTTTTCTCTCTCTTTACCCTTCTTTATCTTTATACATATATGTATACATATATATACATATATATGTACATATACATATACATATATAGATAGTAAGTAAGTTGATAGATAAGTGTGTGTGTGTGTGTATGAGTATGCATTTCTCATTTTACAGTCAATAAAATCAAATTACATTACTGGTAAAAAAAGGTGGATAAATGTCACATTTGATATGGAACACCACTATGAGCTTTAACTTACATTACATTATTTATAAAAAAGACTAAAAATGACTAATGGTATTTATTTATATTAACATTAATAGAGTAACCTTCTGTATCACATCAATTAATAAACACAATATCTGTAGCAGTTTGGGCATGAGAGTAAATGATCAGCATAACTAGTTTCTTAGGCCATCACTAGGTTATGCACAAGTAGATAGAAGCTGAATGTCCTCCTACTAGGAGAAAATTCCACTGACTATTTAAGACATCCCTTCTAGTAGCCTGCTATTGACATCAAGTGTACACGGATATGCATGTTTTCTGCTCTGGGATACAATGTTCTACCATAGTCATTATACTATTTTACAAATCTTTACTTTCCTAATAGGAATATCATTTCTATGGTAGTAACTCAATATATTACAGTTTCAAAGGAAAACCAAACAAAAACAAAAGAACATGTCCAGCAAATACCTGTAAAATGTGCTCCTAAATAGTTACTTTAATTCTTATTTCTGTGACATAATACCTGATAAAAATAACATAGAGTTGAAGGTTTCTTTTGCGCCAAAGATTGAAGGGATAAAGTTTATCCTGTTAAAAAGGAATGGTGGTGCACGAGTTCTCACTTGTGATTGATCACCTCCTCGACTCCCTACAAAGTCAGACCAGGAAGGTCAAGAAAAGCTGGCTTCCTGCTTTCTATCATTTTTGTCTAAGTTCCAGCCAGCAAGATGGTGCTACACATATTTAGTGTTGTTCTTGAACCAGACTGACAGAGTCATCTAAATCCAGTCAATTGACAAGCATATATTACTAAACCATTATTTTTATAATTCATTCAACAAGCACATTTGCCAATGGCATTTAATAGGCTAAGGGTTTAGAACTTAATTACTCAAAGAAAGAATTTACGACCAGGGGAGAAGATACAACCCTATAAAACATGATCTCAAATAACAAAGCACTCTCAGGTAAGAGTGTAGGTGGAATAGTAAATCAAACAGAAGGTAGACAAAAGGCAGATAATAACAGAGGCTTTAAAACATTGTAAATTTTGTCCAGCAAGGTCTCTGGTGCAGTAGTGATTGGGAAACATCTCACTGCACAACATGTCATAATCATCTTTGCCTTTTAGAATGCTCGTATGTGCAAATTTATTTCTCTTCATAAATATTGAAAAGAATTAATTCCATTTCTGACTAATGAAAGTACTAAGCACCAAAAGAGATGGTATTAATCCAGGCTGGGAATGAAATTCAGGCTTTCAGCAGTGTTGTTAAGTAAAAATCAATAAGCCTCCCACCCCTTAGTGTTGTGAGACATTGGCTGTGTACGTGACTGTATGTGGTTCCACAGCCTGAATACTTTTCTGAACCCATAGTTCTACACATTTGAGATGACAGCCCTGTATTTACCCTGTCAAAAATTTCAGGTTCAATATCTGTTTCACTTAGGAACTTTATATTACTGCTAGTATGATATGATACAAGTCAGAGTGGTGTATGATAGAACGCTGATGCTTTCTCGGGGGCATCTGAAAATGTGATTTTGATAGCATGTTCAGGAAAGTAAAGAAAAGGGAGCATTGTCTTAATACACAAAAATTAATCTTACAATATGGACTCTCATTTAATAACAAAACCAAGAATATATATGCTTAACTTGTCATGAAAAGAAAACATTTTTTGAAATGGCAGAACTGCTGTAACATAAAATGTTTATTCCCATGAAACACAGAGATAATAAAATACTATGTCCTATACTTTTAGAGTTAATTAATTAATACCTATGCTTGATTTATCTCTGACCATATATAACCTTTCACAGATACTAAAATAAGCAGGTTTTCTTCTTCTTCCTCTTTTTCTTTGCTTATTCTTCCCCATGCCCTAGTCCTGTCATTCAGTGCATGATTCTTAAACTGAGAGTATAATAGGATAAGAGACAACCATTTTTAGTAATCAGTCTGTGACTTTTAGTTCATTATCAATTTTGCCATAGAATAATTCATTTAAAATTAATATTGAAGTGTTGATCAGCATATGGGACCTAAGTAAATAAAGAAGAGGAGTCCTCAGTATTATATTGCTAAGAGTACTAGCAATGTTGAAGAACCAGTATGTTAAAATCCAAAATATATGCATCGTCCTACGTCCTACTGATGTTCAGATTGTTGTAAAAGAGTACTTGAAATTAATATAAGCTTTGTTTTTCAATTTAATAAAATTCCACTACTATATCAGCTTGCAACCCATTGATATATGTCAAATAATGTGGTAAGGAATACCATTAAATCTAAACAGCAAGGAAAGACTGAATGGAAATTACTTATAACATATTAAGTGTGAGTTATACCATCAAATGTGATGTTTAAATTGAATTTACTCATGGAATAGCATCAATTTAGTCTTCTGTAAGGAAGTCTCATACCTTTAAATTTCTGAACACTTCCTTTTTTCTTTATTTCTTTATTTACTTTAAACTCCAGATTTTATTTCCCTCCCTGTCTACCCTCCAACTGTTCCACATCCCATTTTTCCTCCTAGTCCCTCTGTCTCCACAAGGATGTCCCCACATCCCACCCTCACCCCACCAGACCTCTAAACTCCTGGAGCTTCTAGTCACTTGAGGGTTAGGTGCATATCTTAACTTATTAGTGAGTACATACCATGCATGTCCTTTTGGGTTTGAGTTACCTCACTCAGGATGGTATTTTCTATTTCCATCCATTTGCCTGCAAAACTTAGGATGTCCTAATTCTTAATAGATGAGTTGTATTCCATTGTTTAAATGGACCAAATTTTCTGTATTCATTCTTCTGTCTTGGGACATCTGGGTTTTTTCTAGCTTCTTGCTATCACAAACAAGGGCAGTATGAACATAGTGAAACACGTGCCCCTGTGACCTGGTAGGGCAAGTTTTGGTTATATTCCCAAGAGTGGTACTGCTGGGTTTTCAGATAGTTCTATTTCCAGTTTGCTGAGGAACCTCTAGATTGATTTCCAGAATGGTTGGACCAATTTGCAATCACACCAGCAATGGAGGAATATACCTCTTTCTCCACATCCTTGCCAACATATGCTGTTGCTTGAGGTTTTGATCTTAGCCATTCTGATTGGTGTAAGGTGAAATCTCAGGGTTGTTTTGATTTCCATTTCTCTGATCACTAAGGACTTTGAACACTTTTATTTAGCCTATAACGTGAAGTAATTTTGAGCCAAATGTTTTTTATATGATATATGATTTTTTTTGTCTTTCCATTCTGTAAGTTATTACTTAATTCTAGTCAGATCACACCCTCACACTCTAAACATGAGGTTGTATATTAAGGCAAATAATTAAGTTTTGTGGCTGTTTTTCATAATAACTTCTGAAATAATCTCATGCCTATGCATGAATGAAAATACATATTTTAAAATTAAACTTATTCTTCTTTGTATTATTCTTTTCTGAATCCTGAGACAACAGCTTAAGATTTTCTGATAGTCAAGCAATCTATTTCTGAGTTATATATTTAATTTAATACTTTTCTTCCTCTTAAAAAATTTTATACATACTGCATATACATTAAGGTTAATTAAAGCATAGGAAATTTCTTCAAAACAGATTTCTTCTGTTTTTTATAAGTACAGATATTCTCAGCAATAATCTTTGACTATATATTATAATTACATTTGTCTGTTTTAGATATCTCAATTCAAGATTAGTTTGATTAATTCCCATATTGACTCCATAGAATTATATTTGTTAGGATTATTAGCATAGTAACTAAAAAATGATAGACTCATCTTAGATGTAGTCAGATTCATAACACAGAAAAGGTAGTAATTAAAACTTAAAATAGTAATCACAGCTTATTGTTCCATTTATCTAATTTCATTTTCATAAATTGTCCTCTGTTACAGTTAAAATATGTATTGTTTTAGAAAGCATATTTGCTAAAATTGAGGGAGAGACAGATGTGGCAGGCTTGGCTTAACATATCTAGAAAAATAAGTTAGAAGGAAATTTCATAGAGATTGCATGAGGGAATTACAGTTTGTATTCCTCCGATAACATTTGTTGCCACATTTGTTTTTCAGATTTTTGACTTCAACAGATTCTAGTGGCCTTCTTTCCTGAAGACAGTCTTGTAGATGTAATAATTTAAACGGAAATTTTAGAGAGTACAGTGTGATATATGTCGTGACTTAATGCAAAAGGAGCACAGTGAATACACCCCTATAGTTATCGTCAGGTACAATAAATATCCCCCTTAGAATTATAGTCAGGTACAAATGATACATCACAGACTATGAAATCAATTGCACTGTGTATTTAAAGCCTAACACTTGGACATTTCCTCATGACTAATTCATATGGCAAAATTTTATCACAGAGCTCAAACGTGTGAACACCATTACTCTGTAATACCTCAAGTAAGCACCAAGTATAAGAAGAAGGCAAAGGCTTGAGTCCCATCCATTCAATAGCAAATCTTCATGTATTTTTGTTACAGATGTGTGGCTATTCTTTTGCAGGCTTAAATCAGGCAGAGAAAAACAGATTTGGGTGAGGAAAGAATGAAACTTGGCTCATCCTGATATTATTGTAACTAGTGCTGGACTAAGACTTCTAGTATTTGGTCCAGAAAATGTTTCTTTAGCCATATTTAAGCACAGCACTATTTTTTGAAAAAAATATTCAGATAACAGTTAACTTAGTTCCAAGTGTACAACAATTTAACACATTTTTTATATTGAGATTCTTTACAAAGTACATCAGACTTCTTTCACAGGAATAAATACTGTTGACTCGAAGATAATACCAAAGATTTAGGGTATAGGAAATTATGTATTTTATATATACTGAGGTATATATAAAGCCCTAGGGTATCATCATTGGCCTGGCCCTAAAATAACATAGAACTCACTTAAGATGCTGTAAAGCACAAGTGGCATCAATTATTTTAATTTTTATGGCCTAAAAGTAATGCTCAAGGTTTGAAGTGAAAAAGATCTACCATAAGTAAGTTCTGGGAGATAAGGTCAGAGCCTGTCTCACCAGACAGCAATGTATCACCAGGTTATACAACTACTTCATTCTTGACCTTCCAGGAAAAGTAGCTACTCACTTCATTATATTGAAGACATGAGGTGTGTCTTTAAATTTTCTGACTTTTCCAGTGTTTATCTGTGTGCACAAGACCTTTTTGTACTCTACACAAATTCTCTTAACTTCCCTATTATTAAAAACTCCCTTTTCAGTTTACTTACCCATACATTTTTTGATTACGGCATAAGAAACTCAGAACTAAGGTCTATAACATGCACATCATCATATGCCCTCCTCCTATGAGCAGCAAATGACTGGACTAGAACATTTAAAAGAACTTTTGTTGTTATGCTTCTTTAAGACTGTTGTAACTGTGAATCTATTCTTTTATAGATCACCTCTTAAAGCTATTAACTCCACTAGGTGGTTACATGGTTAGCACATGCAGACACATTTCATGCACAAGAAATCTTTAATTTTCATTTTTTCCCTAAATCTGAAGAGAGTTCCATGGAGAAAATCTTGGATACAGATTGAATCTTGCTATTGAAATTTATAAGATAAAAGACCTTGGCCAAGTCTTATAACCTCTGTGAGATGTATTTGCACAATGAGGTGGTGAACTAAAATGAATGTCTCTTCTCTTGAAATACAATTAAGAATTAATTGTCACCAAATAATAAAATGGTAATAAGATTACAAATAGAGAGCATGAGAAATAACTCATTGGGTTACTCATTGTACCTTGTTGAGCACATAAATTATCCCTATGTGTTAAATTTTCTCCCCTTGTGGTCTTCAAATTGCAGTGTGAAAATAAAAACAAATAAAAAATGTAATGAGTAATATGTCAAATTATGATAAATGTCAGGAGGAAAAAAACCTAAAGTATGAGAAGGGAAAAAGGCAGTGTGGAAATATTTCCTCCTATTTCAGTATTAGGTATGTAGTCTAAAAAGTATTATAGACAAAAATAACACATTATGAAATGTAGGTAATACATGACTCAGGTTCCCTCAAGTTGGTAATATGCTTCCAATGCAAAGTATAATAGTAAAAATTAGAATAGATTTTTAAAGGTACTGAAATGAATTCAGAGAAAATGGAGCCAAAAGATTTAAAGTTCTTATACACGGACTTAAAAGAATTATGACTTACTGCTGACTGAATCAGGATTTAACAAGAAAGGTAGAAAAGTGATCTGGTCTCACTTTTATTTTATAATGATCATGGCATTTGTATTAAAAACACATCTAGGGAACACAAATGAAAAAACAGGACAGTAGATTAACCAGGGCATTATAAGTGTGACCAAGCAAGCCTGAAGTTGATTGTAGTAATGGCATGTGGTCTGTCAATGTAAGTCCTATCATCCAAGAGTCATAGACTCATAAACCCAGGCACCACCCACAGGAAAACATCAACCAGTCCAATGTACTCTCATTTCCATGATTGAAACCAAAATCATATGGGCAAATTCTTTATAAAATCAGACAGTCCATATTTCCCAGGAAGGTAGTTCTAAGGCTGCCCCACCCATTGTTCCTTTGTGGAAATTCACGAATTTCCTATCATAATTATTTTTACTATTGTGCATGGTAGTATAGCTAAGTTAAAGAATATAGAATGTATGTGAACAACTGTGTCATCTCAAGCCTAATATCAAGTAGTTAATTGATATTAGAAGAAACTACAAAAGATGAAAAAAAGAAGTGTCAGTGTTCTACTGCTATGAAGAGATACCATGAACTAGCAGGTCTTATAAAAGCAAGCATTTAACTGAGGCTGGTTTATAGTTTCAGAGGTTTGGTCCAGTATTATTATAAAGAGGAGCGTGACAGTATACAGGGAGACATGATATTGGTGCAATAGCTGAGATTTCTATATTCTGATTCAAGTCAGAAAGAGAGAAATCCTGGGCCTGGAATAGGTTTTTGAAACCTCAATACTCACCGACAATGATATATTTCCTCTAACAAGGGTATAAATAATCCAAAAGGGCCACACCTCTTATTTCTTCTCAAGCAGTGCCACACCCTGATGACTAAGAATTCAAATATATAAGCCTATGGAGGACATTATTATTCCAACTGCCACAGAGAGTAAAATATATTTTCACAAAAATTATGGAAAAAACCTGAATAGTCATGTTTAAGGACACAAAACTAAAGCATACTGCCAACACTATTTCATACACAATTTTGAAGGAGATTCATACTTTAATGAAGATTTCCAAACTTTGATGCTTAGAAAACAGACAGAAAAACAAACAAGCAAGCAAAAAACAAACAAACAAAAAAACCAAAATATTCTTCCATGGTAATTTCTCTGGTCTTTTCTGTTCTTTCATGTCTACTAATGTCTTATAGGAGGAAACAAAGGGTACATTTCCCTATAGCTTTAGAAGATGACTGTATTACCTCCTGGATCACAATTATGCATATCACCTATGATAATAACAATTCCCTTCAGAGCATAATCTTGCCAAGCTAACTGTGACATTTTATATGCAGGGCTTTGGCGCTGTAATTAACTTGAACACTATGAAGACATATATTTAATAAAAGGCTCTGGATATTTTTCACTGTTTATTTTCATCGAATAAGAAAGAACTCCTAGAAAAGACGCTGATGTGGATGCCAGGAAGTACATGCTGACAGGAGCCTGATACAGCTGTCTCCTTAGAGGTCTGCCATAGCCTGACATACATTGAGGCAGATGCTCACCACTAACCACAGAACTGATCATGGGGTTCCCAATGGAGAAGTTAGAGAGAAGACTGAAGGAGCTGAAGGGGTTTGCAGCCCCAAGGGGAGAGCAACAATACCAACCAACCAGAACTCCCAGGGCCTAACCCACAAGCCTGGGAACACATAGAAAGGGACCCATGGCTCCTGATGTATATGTATGGGAGGATGGCCTTGTTGTGAATAGGTGGGAAAGGAGGTTTTTGGTACCTTGGAGGCTAGATGCCCCAGTGTGGGGGAATTCAAGGGTGGGGAGGTGGGAGTGGGTGAGTGGGTGGGGGCACATCCTCATAGAAGCAGGGGGAGGGGGGATGAGATTGGAGGTTCCTGGGTGTGTGTGTGTGTGTGGGAAATGGGGAAAGGGGATGACATCTGAAATGTAAATAAAATATCCAATAAAAAAATAGAAAGAAAGAATTTCTAAACCTGTAAACAACTTCACCAATATATACAAATGAATATAAAATTAACTCAAATCAGTAGCCATCCTCTATTCAAAGGATAAATAGACTGAGAAAGAAATTAGGGAAATGATACCTTTCACAATAGTCACAAATAATATAAAATACCTTCTTGTGAATCTAACCAAGCAAGTGAAAGATTTGTTATGAAAAGAACTTCAAGTCTCTGAAGAAAGAAATCAAAGAAGATCTCAGAAGATGAAAAGGTCTCCCAAGCACATGGATTAGCAGAATTAATATAGTAAAAATGGCCATCTTGCCAAAAGCAATCTACAGATTCAATGCAATTATCATTAAAATTACAACTTAATTCTTCATAGAGTTAGAAAGAACAATTCTCAAATTCATTTGAAATAAGTAAAAAACAGGATAGTGAAAACTATTCTCAACAATAAAAGAACTGGGGGGAATCACCATCCCTGACCTCAAGCTGTACTACAGAGAAGTAGTGCTAAAAACTGCACGGTATTGGTACAGAGACAGGCAGGAAGATCAATGGAATAAAATTGAAGACCCAGAAATGAACCCAAATACCTATGTCACTTAATATTTGACAAAGAAGCTAAAACAATCCAGTAGAAAAAAGAAAAAGTATTTTCAACAAATGGTGCTGGTTCAACTGTGGGTCAACCTGTAGAAGAATACAAATTGATCCATTCTTATTTCCTTGTACAAAGCTCAAATCCAAATGGATCAAGGACCTCCACATAATACCAGATACATGAAACTAATAGTAGAGAAAGTAGGGAAGAGGCTAGAATACATGGGCACAGGGGAAAAGTTCCTGAACAGAACACCAATGACTTATTCTCTAAGATCAAAAATTGACAAATGGGATTTCATAAAATTGCAAAGCTTCTGTAAAGCAAAGAACACTGTCAATAGGACAAAAAGGCAACAAACAGATTATGAGAAGATCTTTACCAGTCCTACATCTGATACAGGGCTGATATCCAATATATACAAAGAACTCAAGAAATTAGACTCCAGACATTCAATTAACCCGATTAAAATGGGGTACAGAGCTAAACAAAGAATTCTCAACTGAGGAAACTCGAATGACCAAGAAGCACCTAAAGAAATACTCATCATTCTTAGTCATCAGGGAAATGCAAATCAAAATAACCCTCAGATTCCACCTCACACCAGTCAGAATGGCTAAGATCAAAAACCCAGGTGATAGCAGATGCTGACAAGGAGTGGAAAAAGAGGAACACTTCTCCATTGTTAGGGGGATTGCAAGTTGGTACAACTACTCTGCAAATCAGTCTGATGGTTCCTCAGAAAAGTGTACATAGTATTACCTGAGTATGCAGCTATAAGTCTCCTGGGCATATACCCAAAAGATTGTCCAACATATGACAAGGACACATGTTCCATTACATTCATAGCAGTCTTATTTATAATAGCTAGGAGCTGACAAGAACCCAGATGTCCTTCAACAGAATAATGGATTCCAAAAATGTGATACATTTACAGAATGGAATACTACTCAGATATCAAAAACAATGACTTTGAGAAATTCGTAGGCAAATGGATGGAACTAGAAAATATCATTCTGTATGAGGTAAACCAATCACAAAAGAACACAGATGGGATGCACTCACTGATAAGTGGATATTATTCCAAAAGCTCACATTACCCAAGATATAACTCACAGACCACATGATGCTCAAGAGGAAGGAAGACCAAAGTGTGGGTGTTTCAGTCCTTCTTAGAAGGAGTAACAAAATTCTCATGGGAGGAAATACTGAGATAAAGTCTGGAGCAGAGAGTGAAGAAGGGACAGTCTGGAGACTGCACCACGTGGGGATCCATTCCAGGTGCAATCATCAAATGCAAACACTGTTGTGTATGTCAGGAAGTGCATGCTGACAGGAGCCTGATATAGCTATCTCATGAGATGCTTTGCTAGAGCCTGACATATATAGACGGTAAAAACAACTAGCCTGGGAAAACACATGGAAGAACTCATGGCTGCAGCTGTATATGTAATGGAGGATGGCCTTGTTGAGCATTGGTGGGACAGGAGTTCCTTGGTCCTGTGAAGACTTGATGGTCCAGTGTGGGGGAATTTGAGGGCAGTCAGGCAGAAGAGGGTAGATGGGTGATGGCATACCCTCTTACAAGCAGGAGGAGGTAGGATAGGATAAGGGGGTTCTGGGGGGATGGGAAAAGGAATAACATCTAAAATGTAAACAAATAAAATATCCAAAAATTAAGGAAAGAAAGAAAGAAAGAAAGAGAAAAAGAAAGAAAGAGAAAATCTTTTGTGTGTGATACAGAAATGCTGGTGATTCTCATGTAATTAATGGATGATACTGATCTAGCCCATTACAAGTGGGGAAATAACGCAGACCTGACATTTCTTGAGGAAAATATCTTCAGGTCCATTTTATAAAACATCATGAATTCAGAATATCATGGACATGCTTAAGAAATCACCTTTCAGAGCTGGAGAAATGGCTCAGTGATTAGTTATGTTTGCAGCTCCTATAGAAGACTCAGTTCAATTCTCAGCACCCACATGGTGGCTCTCAACTGTCTGTAACCCAAGTTCCAGAGGATCCAACAGGCAAAACATTCATAAATAAAAGTAAATTAATTATACAGAAATAAAATAGACATAATAAAAGAAATCATCTTTAAAACAGAGGGTCAAAATTTGAGACAGTATAAAAGTATTGCTATATCAAAGACAGTTTCATAATTGTAACTTTCTTTTTAGATTTTATTACATAGCATGTTAGTTTCAATTCTCATATAGTTTTAATCATTTATAATAGATGTCCTTTCACAAATTGCTTTTAGACCTGCTGTTCATAGAATGAACCCTTTGCCCCTAAAAATCTCTGTTTCCATAGCAAACCTTTCTGTTTTCTTTATTAATTCTTGTACTTCACTGCTAAAGCTCATAATGTAGTGAACACTTCCTCTGAGTAGGCATCAATTTGCTTTTGCCCTTTAAACTGACATTGAACAGTATGGATCAGAGTTGCATACGTGGTCTGACAGCAGACTGCAAACAAAGAGAGATTGCCAATGCTTGCCAATTATAACTAATAATGAAGTCATAGTTTGTGTCAACTTGGCAGTCTAGTCTCACGGTTAGCACATGCTTACTTCTTAAGTAGTCCAGAGTGCATTCACAACTACATAGACTCCTGTTTCACATGCTTTATTATCCACATGGATTTATTTTTGCATACAAATCCAAAACTAATTTTAGTTCTATAAAACTTAACTTTGCCATATTCAACTTTTGACTATGATTTTTATGTTTCTTTTATTTTTATTTCATTCCATTGAGACAGGAACTTGTGAATCAAGTTGACTGTAAAAATAAGGTATTGACAAAAAAGTATAATCTATTTACTTCCACCTCTCAAATGCTATGGTTATAGATCCTTGGACATATTTTAAATATGTTTTTTTATTGTTGATGCTTATATTAAATTAATGTATTGGTCATTGGGGGAAATTTGTAATTCTCTATTTACTTCATGAACTAGAGCCTTGTTTCTTCATCTTTATAAGACAAAAAAAAATTTACAATGTAAAAGACACATCTCCCACTCTATGACCATATATATCTTCTATTAAAGAGTATAAAATGTTTCTGATACTTCTTTAGTAAACAAATAAAATTTTTATAATGAGAAACAGAAGTACAAAGATAAAGAATATCTTAATATCATCCAAATGGAATATTTGAGTAAAAAAAGGATTGATTTAATCTCAAATATACTTGAATCTAAACATTCTGAATGTATTTCCTTATAGATAAATATAATTTAATCAAATTATAGGAGGCAAAAAAATAACCAATGTCGTCAGCATTGAAACTATACACATGCAAACAGTAAGGCAGATTCAACAGGTTACGTCTTTCTATATTTGTGTATATACATATGTATGTAACAATACTAGTCTTAGGGAGACTATCAATGTGAAGAAGGGCAAGGGAGTAGTTCAGGAAATGGTAGCTGGTAAAGGAAGGGATAGAGTGATATAATTATATTTCAATCAAATATATATTTTAAAACACATTTTCCATTAAGATTATTTGCCACATATATTCTTTTCAGTTCTGAAATTTTACTTCTGTCTGGGTTTTTTGTTGTTGTTTGTTTGTTTGTTTGTTTGTCTGAGATTTTTACCTCCACAACTATGGCTTCTATATCAAAGCAGTGCAGAATTTCTTTGAGTTAACAATCATTTCGATGTTCAAAGTGACCTTTGAGTGCTATAATGTTTTTGGTATTCAGCATAAATCATTTTGATCTTTGAGAAAAAAACCCCTTGATCTTTGTTTCATAATTGGGCTTCATTTGTTTGCTTTTAAAAAGTATGTGTAAAGAATGCAATTTCTCTCTAGTGTAAAATATTCTGCTTATTGGTATTATTCATTTGCTACAAGTTATAAAGGGTAGTTGTAAAAATGACCTTGTAGAATGTTTGTTCAAGAATCCAGGGTATGCCTACTCTCTGCAGATGTGGGGCAGGAAGTTGCTCTCTGTGTAAAGATTCATAGATTGACTGATACAGAAATCAAGCTCCATGAAATAGAGCACTTTCTTTGTAGGAATGCTTTCTTTCTTAGATCTTCTGCATCCTCTTCTGGGGAAGCTCATTCTCTGATCTAAACCTGGATAAATGCTGACCTCCAGGTCTCCTAGGTGGATCTACTTGCATTGGCTATTAGTTCTCTTCTGGTGAGAGACTCCTTTTATCACATTTTCAGCAAAAGGCCACATTTTCATCTTATTTTTCTATGCTCAATGTGTCAGATCCTGGATATATGTCCCTGAAGCATTGTCACCAAGACCTCTAGTGTTGCCATGTCATCCTGGATGACCACAAAAGAGGACATTTTTTTTCTACAAGAGTTGAATTATGTTAAAAGAAACACATGAACTTGTAGGAAACATGTCAATGAGATGAATGTGACAAAAGTAGATAACAGGGTTTTAAAAAATTCCTGCAGTTGTGACATAGAGCATAAAGTTCTATAGTTTTAGAGTATCATCCAAAAAATAACTTGCAGGGCAGTAAGATGCATATCAGCAGAGGCATTCTACTTCTGTATATAATGATTCAACCAGATTGTTGAAGAAATTGATCAAGTCTTGAGGATCTTGCAGCAAAACAACCTGTCTTTACTTACAGAAGTCACCAGGAAGAAGGTGTGTCTGGACATTACCTGAAAGATGTGTTTTGGATTCTTGCTGTTTTGTAGTATTTCCTTAGTCTATGAATGTCTGCTCAAATGACATTTTCAGGAGCACTGTGCCTTTGCTGAGTGCTCTCTTATACTTATGCCATCCAATTATTCCCCAGCATGGCAAATTTAATCTTCAAAATGGCTCTTCTATTCCCCACTGCCATTGTCTTAAGGAGTTACTCAAGATTCCAAAAACCTAAACAGAAATACATTGTCACAAATCTGTCAGAGATACAGAAATATGATTGAAAATATATTGGCATGAATTAGCAAGAATATTAGAAAGCTTGTGTGAAAATTCTGGTCACTATTTAGGCAAATTGAGAAAATAAAGAATTTACCCAATAGTGTTGTTCTACAGTGTTATGACAGATACTATGAATGACAGCGGCCCTATACCTTTCCTTTCTTTACTTTACTGCCATGAATTATATTCACTTGAGAATATTTTTACACCCAATTCAAGCTAATATTTGCGGGAAATGGAATGAATAAAACCAACTTTATCTGAGGAAGCATTCTCAGTTAGATATATGTTAAACTATGGAACTCAAAAATAAATTATATTTTAGTATTAAGATCTTAGGAAACAGAGAGACAATATTGGATGATTTCTTTCTTTTGGACTGCCAGCATCTTACCTGAAAATTGAAGTAAACTATCTAAAAGGTCTTCCTCTAGTCCTTTGTTATCTTGACAAATAACCAAACAATTTATTTAGCTTGTCCAACTCCTCTGGCTTGCAAACATCTTTCACATAAGTTATTTCTGTTTTATCTCAGCAACAATGATGTTATTATTAGAAGGCTGCAGTTATGTGATAATCCTTTTATTAATAAACTTTTATGTTTCAATGTACACAGACATAACACTAATAATATACATGCATTAAGAAAATTAAAAGTTCTATACCATAATGACTCTTTAAAGTAATATGTCCTAGAGCCTTAAAACTTCAAATGATTGTTCCAATTCCTAATTGTTGTTAAGTTAAAATATGGTGAGTAAATCTAGTGTGTGCTTTCCTTCACACTCCTTAGAATTCTAATACTAGATTTGAGTGAGGATTAGAAATTACAGTTGAAATGCTATGTTTAATAGGTACAGCCCTAAAAATAAACTCTAAATAATTTGTTTCTGTAATATCTTTCAGGGATTGATAGATCTCTCAGTAATAGATTTGAATTTGTATTCAATACAGAAGCCAAAAAACCATCCAACTAAATTTATCATGAAATATTAGAATAAATTATTTATAGCTTTAAAATCTTATGCACCAGATAATCGTTTCTCTTACTATTCTTTATTTCTAAGACTCAACATAAATATTATTCTGTTGTAATTTCCCCAACCTACAATATTAATTTTTAAGTTATAATCTTTCTATGATCATAAGCTATTGCAGTTCCCTAAGTATACATTACCACAGAGTACAGTATGCCTTTGTTAGGTCTTAGGAGGAACATTTCATACAGGCTCGGAAATATGCAGACTTGGTCCCTGCTTGGTAGCACTGTTTTAAAAACAAATCTAGCATTCCTAATGTAAGCGTGTCACTGAGGGTAGTCTTTAAGTGTTTATAGTCTGATTCAATTTCTAGTTTTTTTATAATTTTAATATTATTTTTTACTCTGTGTTTGTTATTGGTGATATGATCTCAGAGCTTTCTACTTTAGCTGTCACATTTGACACTTGCGTCTGTCTCTCTGCTTTGAGGAACTTTTATCCTGTGGAACCATGTGTGTAAAATATACTCTTGTGTCTATAAGTTGTTATTACTAGTTATGGTATTTTAATCACTACAACAAAAATAACTGATATAGTACTACAATATTTTCATACATCTTAGATATATTTTAGGAATTCTGAATAGATAATATCATTTTCAGTTTTCCATGTTCAAGTCTTAAACCAAATTGTAATAGATTATATTTTGTAACTCAATTTGGCTGAAACAATGAATCAGATACTAAATTCATCTAGTAAACAATTATGGTTTACATTATTTGAAAGTGAAACCTCTTAGAAAGTTCTCTTAATTTATTGAGATCAATGTACGAGCTAAATCATTTGCAAGTATATTATTTAAAAAATTTAAATATTTATTCTAATATTTTATTTTATGGGATAAGCATGCTTGCTTGTATGTATGAATTCCCTGCATTTGCTGATACCTGAAGAGATAAGAGATGTATTGAGAAATCCACAAGTGCTGAAGTTAATAGGCTGTTGTGAGGTACTCTATGTGGGTGATTGACCCTACACCCTCCCATATTAGTCTCTTGCATCTTTGTTCTATCTATGCTATAATCATCCTCACTCCCCCAGTTATGGTTTTCCTTTTGAATGTAGCAGCAGGCTCCTGGAAGTGATGTCTTACTGGAAGTGAGGCTCGATAAGGGGGCCTAAGTAAAGGACACTTTAGAAAAAGTGAGCACTCTGAAAAGAAAAGGGAGCTTAGAAAAAAAGAGTTTGGTGCTGTGAATATTATGGGAGAATAAAAGACATAAAAACATAAATAAGGGAGCTTAGAAAAAGTAAGAGAGCTCAAAGAAAGTAAAGGATCTTAGAAAAAGGAAAATATATAGAAAAGAAAAATGGAAATGCACATATGCTCTTAGTATGTATGGTTAGAGAAAGTCAACAACAATTATGTAGCTATTTAGATTTTGTAAGGTTTGTCCTTGGTTTCCTGAGGGAGGTACAATAAAATTTGCACTCTGGAAGAAAGCTGAAGAAAGACGTTAAAAGTACATTGATTTGCATAGACCAGGTAAAGTGCCTGCAGATACTTTTAGTCTTTGGACATTGATTAGGCCAAGCAGAGAGAAAAGTGGGTTTTAAAGAAGGAAAGTGAAAGTAAGCAGGCCTCCTCCTTGTTCAGGATGCTTTGGCTAAGAAGAAAGAAAATGGCAATCCCAGAGCTGATCACAGACCCCTGCCAAGATGGAGGTGTGCCCAGCATCTGCATGGTGCTGTAGACTCAAGAGCTCTGACATAGGTGAGTTATTTATGATCCAAACCAGAAGTTTAAGGTCTAAGAAAAATGATTAATGAAAATGTTTGAAATTGATAAAAGCAAGTGATAAAGGGATAGAGGGTAAAAGAATTTGGATGATGATGATTTAGAAATAAAAATTGCTTCAGATAAAAGATGTTTAAAGTTGGCAACAGCAATTAGGAGGTTATAAATTGGTAAATTAAAGTTGTAAATGTTGAGGCATCTAAGAAGATATTTTAAGCCATATAAATGCAAGTTATAGAAATATAAGAAATTATTAAAGGTGTAAAAAAGACTGGGAAATACTTCATATTCCCACCACATGTTTTTGTTATTTCAAAGCTCAGAATTTTAACATTGATCAATGAAGTTCTGGTAAGCTAACAGAACATTGGTAGTTTACAATTCAGTCTCAAGCTCAAGATTTAATTTCCCTTTGGTTGTCTTCTGAATATAAATTTATAGGTGCTTCTCATCATCCTAAAAACATCTTTGTTCAGATGTATATCTAGCTGCATTGAGGAAAAAAATATTCTGTGCCCTTTAACCTAAACCTACACCTTTTACTAGGTCTCAAAGGCATGAGTTGTCTGAGACACCAGTTAACAACTGTTAACTATTTTTCTAAAATATTGATTTCAATACAATTGTAAATACTGATGTACATCAATTTGTAAACTAAAGTTCACATAAGCTTCAGGGAATCAAATGTCTGAAGACATAGATCTACCTGTTACAGAACAAATAAGGTCCAGATAAGTACACCTGCCTGTTCTTGAAAATGGAATTTCCCTTGGTCTTGGGATTTCTTAACTTTTTCCAATACTATACAATTTTAATTTCTGTTACTAGTCTGTATTTACCTCATTAGATTTTCACCTGGCAGACAGACTTCATCTAGGGATCACCTGGGAAGCTACTGATCTCTGGATTTGCTGAAGGGTAATGTTAGCCAGTTCAGCTGATGTGATTGTCCTCTGTCTTTCATCTGGATCAGCTAATCAAATACTTTTATAAATGCAGCCTTTGACTAGCATTTCAGCTGGCCTGAGACACTTTGCTGTGTCCTGATGTCAGCAGGAAGCAGATACAGAAGAGAGATATGGAATCTATTCTCCTATTCTACAGGCTAAAATGCTAGGTCAAAAATGAACTTCTCTAGGTACACCCTGAAAATAACCCCATGTCTTGTGTTAGGTTCTGTAATGGCCTGTGTATCCTCACCACCTGTGTTGATTGGGAAAATGAATGTTTAATGTAACCTGCGTCAATTGCACTGTTAGTAATTGCATGGTTCCAGATTTGAGGTAATTTGCTATGACTATTACTTGACTAATCATGTACAATGGCATTGTACATTTTGTTATGGTACTTCATCAACTTTCCTTTGTTATGATTCCAGTTAATGCTTCAGAAGCCTGGTATTCTGAGAAGGGCTTACAAATACTGAAAAATTAGATGACATTCTGTCAAGGAACAAGCTTATAGTTGGAATGATCATTGCCAATATTGGTTCTCTCATAACAGTTATATCCAGTGCTACAACTTCTCCATTAGCTTCAATACAGGAAGTACAAATAGCTAGTTCCATGAAACATCTGGCAAAAATATACCCAGGGACATGAGCATATAAGTGGATTTAGATAGATGACTAGAACAAAGAATTGACACATTTTATGGTGTAGTGTAAATAATGGGAGATGAGGTACAAGGAGTGAGAATCAGAAGCTATTTGGAATGTCATGCTCCGTATCTATGAATTTGTATAACTGTATGAGAATCAATATAATTGGTCCAAATTAAAAAGGGACCTTCAAGGTATTTTTTATAATAGTAATACTACTTTAGATTTATGAGTCCTGCATGTGGAGTTTGTGAGTGTAAGAAATCCCAAGTCTTTATCTTTTGACCCTACTAGTATTATACATGATATTCTGAAAAAGTTACTGGCCATTTTTCCTTCATTATCCTCATTTATATCTCTCTTTTTGGACATAACAGGACTTGGCTTTTTATAACAGGCCATCCTTTCTATTGCATGCCTATTATCTGTTCTTTTGAGAGGGATCATCAGAGTTTTTACAGATGTCAAAGCTGAGTTACATAAATTCAAACTCCAATGCCTTCTCTAGCAGAAGTTGGTAGTCAGTGACAGGTAAGTTGAAAAACTTCTCAACCTAAGATAAGCCACGAATATAAGAATATTCATGTGCCAATGACAGGTAAGAGCTGGTTTCTTTTGGTTGAAAACCTAAGACAGTTACAACTTTCTGCTCCATGACTGAAAAGGTGTGTGGCTCTTCTAGATAACAGACATGGATAAAGATTCTCTCAGAGGTAAATGAACCTAAGACAGGGCATGAATTAATGTACTGATGACAGGTAAGGTCCATACTTCCTAATGTGATGCCTACTACAGGCACAATATTTCTGCACCTTTATCTGAGACAGCCTTTGGCTTGTATAGATAAAAAGTGGGACATATCAGGACCACATCTAGAGTTAACTTTGACTGACTTCTTGCTTGTGATTAATTATGAATGAGTTTGCTGACAGCTGTCCTTGTTTTTAGTTAAGACATGCTTTATATCCTGCCAAGTTTCTCCACTTAGGCAATGTCCTTTGAGAAACTGTTGAAGACTGAAAAAGTCTTAGTCAAACATAGATATATGTACCATAACCTTGCCACATAAGCATTTGTGGTCATTGTTTTAACTTCCTGGAATTGGTCACGCCTTCTGCTTGACTTTAAAAGACACTGAGAAAATATACTTCTAGCTGGCATGGCATTGATCACCACCCCTCCTATACCTGTCTCTTGCATCTTTTCTGTTTGTTTGTTTGTTTTGCTTTTCCAATAATAATACCCACTTCTGAATTATGATTTTCCTGTTGACTATACTGGCAGACTCTGAGACTACTCAAAGTATTGATCTATAAACTAAAAACTTTAAGACTCTGCAGTAATTGATGAAGGTGAGACTAGATAGAATGAACTTTTATGATTCTCGATTAGTAGAAAAACTATCAAGATTGTGGCCATTCTATAAAAACAATCTATAAATTCAGTGCATCTCCATCAAAAATCTAATGAAACTATCAGACAAATTGAAAAAAATTCCTATATTTCATATAAAAAAATAGTCTTAGGTTAATAAAAACAATCTAGAATAATAAAAACAGTGTAGGAGGAATTACAATTTTGCTTTCTACTTATAGTACAGAGCTATTATCAAAGAAACACCATAATACAAGTATAGATACAAATAGACTAATGTTTAAAATAGAAATGATTATTCAAATAGAATCTTATTCTTTTATATCTAATTTTGTCAGAGAGTCAAATACTATCATGAAGAAAAGACAATGTATTCAACAGTTGGCAATGATCAAATTAAGTAACTACCTATGAAAGAGTTAAATTAGCTCCCTATTTTTCCTACTTCAAAAAAACAGAAATCAAGAATCTCAAACATAAGACATGACATTATTAATCTGATAGAGAAGAAAATAAGGAATATGCTTAAATTTAGCTACATAGAAAAGAACTTTACGAACATGACTCAGTAGCCCAGACATATGAAATCACAATAAATAGAACCTCAGGAAACTAAATGGCTTTTGCACCACAAAGCACACTCTCATTCAAGTGAGCAGGTAGCACATAGAATGAGAAAAATACATTTTAGCCATGTACATAACAAGTGTTAGTGTCTAAAATCTATAAATATCTACAAAGCTAAACATCAAGAAAATAAATAACCCAAATATTAATGGGAAATGGAACCAAAAGGAAAAATACAAATAGACTCTACATAGTTTTTTCAGTGTTCAACATCTTTAGACAGCAGAAAAATGCAAATTAAAACTATTTTGAAATTTTATTATTTTCAAATTAGAATAGCTAAGATCATAAACATAGATGATAATAAGTATTGATGTGGCTATGGAGAAAAAGGATCATTTTTCACTGTTGTTGAGCATGCAAACTGGTACAACAATGAGAACAAGTAAAACGATTCTCAAGACTAGAGAAAGGTTTATCAACTGACCCAGTTATTTCCTTTCTGGGAATAGTTACAACAAACCCTATATCATACTGTAGAGATAATTGCCCACTCATGTTTATTGTTACTATGGTCAAAATATACAGAAAACCAAAATACCTAGATAACTATCAAGTGATAAATAGACAATGAAAACATGGTGTTTTAACACAATAAAAATATTCATATGTAAATATAAAAATATTACTCCTATGTAAATAAAAAATACATAATTTGCAGTGAAATGAATGGACCTGAAAATAATCATTCTCTTTGAGGTAATAGCAACATAGAGACACAAACACACATGCACACACACACACACACACACAGACACACTCACACAACAAAAAATGAAAACAAATGCCTCATGTTCTCACATGTGAATCCTAGTTTTCAATACTTACGTATTTGTATTTAAATTGGAGTACCAGCACATTTTGATATTGTGAAACTAATAATGGGTCATGTTGAATGACTTTAATCAAAGATGGACAAAAATGGCATGTTTGATGGAAATGGAATATGAGAAAGGACACATTAAATGTGTAAAGGATTCCATGGTAGGATAGAGGAGGTAGTATGAATAAGGTCAGTTAAGAGTGAAGACTTTAAATATGACATATGAAAACTACCAATGTAGAAGCTTTCATGTGTGTGTGTGTGTGTGTGTGTGTGTGTGTGTTCTTGGCCTGTTGATTTCCACAGATCCACCCAAGCATTATAGACTATGGCCAACAATTTAAGCCAGCCTCTGGAACAAGATGCCAAGTCTCTATTGTTGAAATCAACATATATTTGTATCAGACATAAGTCAACTTGATAGTAGGATCATAATAGGCTGACTGGTTTTAGTAGAAGCGCTGGCTGGAAAGCCCGGAGACCCAACAGGTGTCCATTGCCCATAAGGGATGGGCATCTGTTCAGCCACACTCCCAGAATCCAGGCTCTTAACAGGTGGCATGGAACTCCATTGACCTGCACTGTTCAGTCATGTTCAGGGCAATGCAGCCCCCACCAAAGAGCACTGAGAGCATGACTACAGGCCTCAGGCCCTAGAGAGATTTACATACTAATGAGATACCTGAAGGCCAGAGGGCAGAGCCAATTAAGCATTCTTTCCCAGCCCCTCCTCCCTCTCTCCCTCTCTCCCTCCATATTTAACTCAGGTCTGCCCTGAGTTTCAACGTGGGGGGGGGGGGGGGGGGGGGGGGAGGTGCAAATCCAGATTGATTGTGAGGAACCTTGGAGAAGGCCTTTAATGAGCCTCTGTAACCACAGCTGCTGTGCCTAACTTCCTGCCTGGAGGAACTTTCAGCATTCCCAGCCACCCTACCCACAGTGCTCTAGAATCTTTATCCCTATTGACAAGCTAGTTTCTGTAGTTCTTTACATTCTAGTAGGGAAAAAAAAATTAGCAGGTTTTAGAAATCTCACTACATTGATAAGGTAATCCTGTTGATGCATTAGTGACAAGAATGTCATAAGAGTAACTAACAATTTTCTGATTGGATTTAAATTCCACTTCACTAGATAAACCTCATTTTTCACATCACTACCAGGTCAAACTAGCTAAGTCATAGACTATAGAAAAATTCTAGTACTGTGATTGTTTTGCAAAAGTGGATATAGTAATAAACTGAATCCCATGGTTATATCAACAGCTTAGTGCATCCCTCACTCAGCCTTCATTACTAAAGCTTTTTAGGTAGTAGATTGGGATTAATGCAGAGACCTGCTACTCATTAAAACGTAGGGAATAAAAGACCAGATGAGTATACCAACCTAATTAAGCTATTTATGACATATATTTTCCAGGAAGACTCAGAGATCAAGGAAGAAAGGCAGAAAGATTATAAGATCCAGAAATCATGGATTTTTGTAGAAAAACAGTATTCGTTGAAATGACAGCACAATTGCATATATGAACTGAGAGGCTGTAACTGTGTATTCAAGACTGGAATAATATCAAACCAGCCAATCTCCAAGCATAGGTGGCTGACAGGACCACATAATTTTTTCTTCAGTGTTGAGGCTACAAAAAAATCCACCCATGTTCAAGTGCATCATGTAACCATTCATGTAAAAGAAGCACTAAGTGTACTGCTCTACTTCCTTTCTAAAAGGCAGAGCGAGGGCTAAAGAGATGGCTCAGCCATTATGAGGTCCTGAGTTCAATTCCCAGCAGCCACATGATGGCTCACAACCATCTGTAATGGGATAGGATGCATTTGTTGGGTCTGAATATGGCTACAGTGTATACATATACATAAAATAAATAAGTTTTTTTTTTTTAAGGAAAGAGACATATAACTGGGGTGGAGAAGGCACGGAGGGACATAGGAAAGGGACAAAGGGGAGGAAAAGAGTGCTTTGATTAAAACACACTTCATGTAAGAAATTCTCAAACAATGAAAAATACTTTCTTGAGTCAGCTGTGATGGCACACACATTTAATCTCAACATTGGAGGAAAACGTGGTAGGAGCTCTGTGAGTCGGAAGGTAGTCTGGTCTAAAATATCTAGTTTCAAAACTCACTGCTGCATAAAAAGGCTCTATCACAAAAAATTATTTTTATTTTGTTGTACAATTAAAATATAGAGCATTACATTAAATTAAATCAGTGTTCACTTTAAAGGTTTTAATTTCAAGAAAATGAAAAACAACTGGGGATGACAGCGCATATCTATAGTTACAAGAGATGGGACATAGAGGGATCACCTTCGTTATTGAGATCGGCCAAGGCTACATAGTAACTTTTGAGAAATCCTGGGGAATATTTTCTGAAAAATAAATCACTACCTCATGACAAAATGCCTGTCCAAATATCTCTGGCCATTTAATTTATAATCTATTCTACTTTACATGTTATAGTGTCCAGAATTCAATATGAATAAAAGACATATAATTGAGAACTTTAAAAACTAATTAGAAGTTGAGAATATATTGCTTATTTATTTTAATTTACTCAAAGTGACTAAAGTGTATTACACACTGAGTTAATTGGTTGGCTATGTTTGTGTATGTTTCTTAGACTGTTCCCTAGATTTTTATTTCATAAACATCTGATAATTGTTGAGAGAGCTACTTGTTATTCATAAGGAACACCGACATTGTATGACAACATTTACCATGGGAGTCGTATTTCTCAAAATGACACAAGAAAAGAGTTGTAAAGAAATCAAATTCCAGATTGAATATTGAATAACTGTTTATTATGTGGGCTTCTATTAAAAGTTTTTTAGAAAATGGAACTTAAAATATAGAAGAAAAATTGGGAAGAAAAAACAGAAAAAAAGTATATTGACATATTAAAATCAAAAATAAAGTTGTGTTTTATTCAGAAAAAATGTAAAATTTGTTAAGCAATTATTTTGCAAATATGAGTATCTAGTAGAAAACAGAGAGAATAAAAGAGTAAACCATCCTCACCTCATACTAATCCTCCAGTGTACTGAGATATTTCAGGAAGCTAAGGCAACATGAACATGATATTTACCAAATTACAAGAGCAAAACCTTATGCAAAAGATATATCAGGAAAGTACAACTACTCTAGATTTTAAAATGTGCCTTCCTTTTAGTAATCTACATCTCTGTCTCTACTGAAGACCTTTCCTCTATTATTTTTCCTTTGAACTTCTCCAATTTTATCCTGATGGCTTATTTCCCTTGCATAATCTCCACTTAACCTTTAATATTGCATATCCCAAATGAAATCAGCATCCGTCAATTTGTCCAAGAGAACAAAGGGAGATGGAGCAGAAAACATGCCAAGGAAATTCTTGTTAAGAATATGATAATTGAACAGATGTTAAACTACATCAAAAAAGATCAAAATGAATTAATAAATCAGCCAAACAGAAGTCATCCAGACAGAAAGCAAAAGGGTGTTGTTTCAACTGGGTAAACACATTTTTTTTTCTTCTTACTCTTTCATTCCTGCTATTAAACGCGTGCAGCTTGTCAAGATGTTGCCTGCATTTCTTAAGAGATATATTCATATGACAGCCCGAGGAAATGCAAAGTGCTAAATAAATGCCATGAGAAGATTATCTCCTAAGTCTATATAGTCAGTGATCGTGATTAACATAGATTGCACCAATAGTTAAGATATTCTTACATTTCTGTGGTGTCTAATTTGCATAGTGTTGGCCCCTGTGCCAGTGTACTGAGCTTTGCAGAGATACTGCCAGCCATCACACAGTGTATTCCAGTGGCAGATGGCATAGATAAATATATGTAATTCTGTGCATGCCCCCCAAAGAGTTTAACCTTAGTAGGGCCATAGAACTGGTGACAAAACTGGAAGGTACATTTATCCACAGTGAACAAAGCATCTGTGAGATCTGTCATTATGTGAAACAGTGACTCAAAGCATGTGGCTTACAGGACAGGTTGCTGTACAACTCTGGTGGGTACAACGTGCCAGATGATGGGTAAAATCTGAGTACAACTACTAGGTAACAGAGAGTAGATCAGAAAGAATGTGAATTATTTCGTGGTGTACCTTCAAACAATTTTAAAAATAATTTAAAAAATGAGCTGAAGGTTATCTGAACAATTTGATGAATAATTTGTATTACAATGTATACATGTGATTATCAGATTTATGCAATATGTCATCTTGTCTTTAGAGCTATGAGGTCAAAAAGAGAAGGGCACTGATTATACATGATTGTTTAAATTCTGATTTAATTTGAATTAAAAAATTAACATTCAATTATTCAGATTAGATGCATTTCAGAGTAAAAAAAAGCACGTGCAGTTGGTGTCTACCATACTGTACCAAGAAAAAACCAGTGCAAACATCTATTACATCTTAAAATATCTTTGGATTCTGTGGTTCAAACTAAAATAGAATAAATGGTTACTTACATATAATGGTCTATATATTAAGTAATGTCATTTTTCAATTACTAAATACTTTCATGTATTTATTCCTAGTATTAACAGTTATTTCTAATATTGGTATCACTTTACAATGAAGAGGTTCAGGACTGAACAGATGGTTCAGAGAAAACGGGAGTCTAGAAAGATGGGTCAGTGGTTAAGAGCACTGGTTGCTCTTGTAAAGGGCCAGGTTTAATTCTCAGTATTCATATCATGGATGACAAAGGTCTTTGCTTCCAAGATATCTGATCCCTTACTTTTTTCTATCCTCTATGGACACGAGATTTATATATCTCCAAACATATATGTAGGCAAAATAGCCATATGCAAAATGTTTACTTTTTAAAGAATGAATGATTTGATACACATGCACAAAACACACATACACACACACACACACACACTCATATATTTTCTTCAGACTCTATCAAATCTGGAAATACTAGCACCTCCCTATTTTTATGTGAAAACTCCTCAAAAGTTAAGTGAAAAATTTAGAGTCTTATGTTATGCATTCTGGACTAAAACTCTTAAGCCTTCCTGCATCAGCTTCTAGGCAGGTATCACTGCACATATATTTAAGCTCATTTTTTTTTTACATTTTAATTTTAACTCTTTAGATATCATCTTTAGATATTGTGGTTCAAGCCTCTGTATCCAGTATTCTGGAAACTGTGAGAAGAGAATTTATCATGATTTCAAGGAGTAAGATCTTGTCTCAAAAACAAGACAAAACACTAAACAAACTGCACAAAAGTTTACCTTCTGCACTGAAACACTTATGGTTTCTTGAAGATTTGATTCTAAAAATATTTTGTGAAATATATTCAGTTATTTCTGCATGATGAAGCCAATGAAATGAGGGTGTTTCATTCCTTAACTAGAGGTTTTGTGGCTTGGATACAGAAAGGCATCTGGGAATCTTTCCTTCTATATTTCTGCTATACATTTCTTTTATGTATCTCATTTACATGCATAGCAATGTACCAATAAAACTAGTAAAATGTTAATTGCTGTCATATATAGATAACATCACATTTCTCTGATATAATAATTACCACCTATTACGTCTCAGAAAAAACAGTATTATTAGTCTAATATTCTGACTTGCATTTCCATGATAATTTTTCCTTAAAATACTTAGATTACAAATGATTATCCTTATAATTCAAGTGTTTCTTTTTTACTGTAAATGTGCTTAACAAAAAATATTACTTTTAGATATTCAACTGGTTAATATATAATATACATAATAACATTTTAAAAATATAAATTAAACTTTTATATATTCAGGGTTTTGGAATATTATTTTTTCTGACATATCTTTGATTATTTTATTGACCTTTTATTTTCATCTTTTTTTATTTCACACTAGAGGCAAAGTTTCTTCCTTGTAAAAAACTGTCTTGTTTTTCATAGTCATAATAACAAAGAAGTGAATTTTTGTAGATTAGTTAATCTATTAGGGATATTAGCATACATCTATTTGTTCTCTCTATCCATCTACCTTCATCTCCTTTTAAATTTATTTTTATTCTGTGTGTGTGTGTGTGTGTGTGTGTGTGTGTGTTTATGTGCACATGACTACAAGTGGTAGAGGCTACAGGCTTCAGAGGAGTGGGATCCCCAGTTTATCTGGATTAACCAGTAGTGGCAAGCTTTCTAACTGAACTCTGGTTATCAACCCACCAGTACAAGATTTCAATAAATGAGCTGTTTCTCCAGCCTCTCCAACTACATTTTTACCATTATTGAGTTTGCACTGAATGATTAGTGGGGAAAACTTAGAGTACAATTCTAAGTTGACATTAAAGTTTATCATAATTTCAACTTGGTGGGAATCATTCAAAGCAATATGTGTGGATTTGCATATTTTTATGGCTGTTACTCTCTCCCTCCTTCTCTCTCTCTCTCTCTCTCTCTCTCTCTCTCTCTCTCTCAACACACACACATACACACATACACACATATTGGGAAGTTCTTAAAAAAGACACTAAAAACACTTTCCTCTTGTTGGGACTATAGGACAAGTTATTAAGATTACAATATCATTCCAACAGCTGTCATTTTTGTAGAGTCACTGTTGGAGGGTGTGTGTGTGTGTGAGTATATGTGTGTGTGCATGTGTGTGTGTATTGCAATTTTTGTACACTATGATTATAATGCACACATGGTGATCTTCCATCTCAGAGGTTAGCTTTTATTGTTTTCAGCAAATGAAAAATATACCTTTTAAAAGGGTATCTTTGAGTATATTTTATAGTTTTGATTAATAGTCATGAATTTTCACTTTGAGTTTATCATGGGAGCTAACAGCTTCAGGAAGTTTCTGCCTCAAAGAGAAGAAAACTGCACAGTGAAGAAGAGACAATTTTAGAGGTTCAAATAAAACAAATCACACTAATTTGTGGTCATGATGGACTGAATGTATACACAATGCTTCTTTTAAAACTATTTTTGTTTAAATAAAAATGCTGCCCATATTTCACAGACATTGAAAGAGTACAATGTCTCTGCTTCAACCTCTGCCCCTATATATTCAAATAAACTGTTTTGATTTGGTATGTTTCTTGTGTAGGTGGCTTGGCTTCAATTCTATGTTGTATCAGTTGTGTCTGGATACTTCTAAACAGTGTGTATGAGTTACAGCAGAGCTGGTCCAGAGCCAAGATGAGAAGCTACTAAAAGAATTGCTGTGTTTCCAGAAAAAGAAATGTTATAATACTTCCATTTTGAAAATCCCAGTCTATCCTTAAAATCTTTCATCATGTCACTGTGCCTTTGATTCTCAGCAAAAAGGCTAATGTCTTGAAAATCACCCAAAATTTATCAAGTTAAGGATGCTCAAAGTGGTTTTCATTATCTTTGCAATTTGATAGAGACTTACCCTGTGTTAACTTTAATTATGATTTGGCAGACTAGTAAAAAGGATAATAACAATAGGCAACAACTGGGCTATTTGTGAATGCATTGCAGAAAAGTCATTCCTTTATATTTAAGTTCAAATTGGTTTAATCATGGGTCATTAGGCAATGTGAACCTAATGCTAGGCTTTACAGTTGAGCTATAAAAAGAAAACTGAGAAATTTTCATACAATGTATGTAACCATTAACAAATAGGAATGCAATACATAGCACTTTCTTTTGTAACAATTAATTCAGATATTTTCTCTTTATAAAGAAAGAATTAATGGAAAGGCTTGGTGTGAAACATTAATAGGAGAAGCCACATGCTGTAAAACTTTCCCATTCACTTCCTTACTCATAAATTTAAATAGCTCTCTCTATTGGATAAAAGTACTTGAAGTAGAAGCATGAGGACTGGAGTTCAAATCTACAACACCCACATACATAGCTAGGCATAGTGGCTCATGACTATAACTCCAATGTTAGGACAAAGTCAGATGGATCTTAGGAACTCAGTGACCAGCCATTCGAGCATAAACAAGGGCTTTCACATCTAGTGGTTAAAATCCATTATCCTTTTCTCCATATATTTTCTTATCATGGTCAGTATCATATATAACATGTATTATATATGGAATCATATATATATATGTGTGTGTGTGTGTATATATACATACACATAGACACACACACACATACATACACACACATACACACACATATATGCATATATGTACATATATACACATATACATATGCACATATGCATATATGCATGTATGTGTATATATGCATACATGTGCATATATACACATTATGCATATAAATTCATATGTGCACATATGTGCATATATACCTATGCATGTATACATGTATATATATATACCAATATAGCTATATACTTATGTACCTATACACCTATACACATATACATATTCATATATATGTGTATATACACATACACACATATGTATATATATATACACACATATATATATATATATATATATATATATATATATATATATTGCTCTTTCAGAGGACTCAGCTTTGTTTCCAGATCCCAGGTAAAGCAGCTCAAAACGACTGTAGTTCTAACATTATGGGTCCTTAATTTAAAAAAAAAAAGGTGAGGGTTAAATTTATGTCTGAATCAGCTCCATTGTATTAGTAGAATGATATTTTGAGTTGAGTAGGTCTGGTAATTGTATTTATCTGACAGTTTGCATGAGTAACAGAAATTTTAAAGACCTGAAACAAGACTATGGGCAGATATTTGTACATTTATGTTCATGTAAGCATTGCATGTCAAAATGTATGTGATAAGATTGTTAATTATATATGAAGTGATATAGAAACTACAGTATACAGGTGATGTGGGGAGCCGCTCCCAGAAGATGGAGCCTGGCAGGTAGCCAGGCAAAAGCTTGTACCTGTATAAACAAGCCTTATTAGGAATATATAAACAATTTGCAGCTTTCTCTAGTAGAGTACCCATTGTATTATGCCACGTGGCTGAGAATTGTTGGCTGGCCTTTAGGGGATATAAGCTGGACACTGAAGTGAAAGGGAGCCATTATTCTTTGTATCAAAAAACCTGATTAAACTGCTTGAGGAAGAACTCAGGAGTTGCGTTTACTTTCTGCTGGTCAGAGAGGAGTAACAGCGAAAGGTGAGTCTGTCTTATCATTATCATCAAATTATTTAGCCTTAAAAGTACAATTCTTGTGCATGATAACTATTATATTAAGTGTAATAAATCAATCAGAAACTCATATAACCATTCTACTTACAGAAATAAATAGGAGAGTCATACTCATGGAGATTTCCTTAAGGTCTAGTGGGAAATCAAATGGCCAAATATATTTTAACCAATATGGATCTGGGGAAGATAAAAATAGATGATTTTGGTTGGTTGGTTTTGAGATCTTGCTATGCATCTCAGGGTGTACTTGAGCTTGCCAGGTAGATCAGACACCTCAAACTTTCAGTGTTCAACCTACTTCTGCAGAAATTACAGGTGTGAACCATTAATCTTAAACATGTGGAATATTTGAAGACCACAGAAATTTTAAAGGTACTTTAAAAATATAAAAATGTAAAGCCATGGTTGAAATGTACTTAAAATGGGCAAATGCCCACATGCACTTACATCTACACGCACACACACACACAGAGAGAGAGAGAGAGAGAGAGAGAGAGAGAGAGAGAGAGAGAGAGAGAGACAGAGAGACAGAGAGACATAGAGACAGAGAGACAGAGAGACAGGGAGAAAGAGACATTATTGTATGTTTGTATATGTCACTGATAATATATGACTAGTTTTCTTATCATATCTCAGTAGAATATCATAAAGGGAACTGGCTGAAAATAAATTTCTGGTATCTTGCAAATAAATGTTTGACATCTGCTCTGATAAAATAATCTTTATCCAGCTTCATTTTATAAGTAACAGAGAAGAAATTAGGATATTTTCTGTGTAGTTTTTACCTATTTTCTTATCGCAAGTCATAGATGCAGAGTGCTCCATATGCACTGCATCATTGGGCCTTTTAAAAAATTATTTTAATTTTCTTAGATAAGAACATGACTACATAATTTTCCATTCCATTTCTATCTCTGAATAACATATACCCCTCCTTAGTCTCTTTGAAATTCAATTCTTTCATATATATATATATATATATATATATATATATACATATATATAATTTTTCATATGTACATGCAAATGCATGAATATATGCTTTGTTTACCTATCTATATCCTACTCCTATCTTCAGGGCCCTGAATTCACCATGCTCTGTTTCCCTCTTCTAGCAGACTATTTAATTTATGCTATTTTTGGACAAACCGAATACTGAAAAAGAAGACATAATGAGCTTTGGGCATAAAGCTCTAATTATTCACCTAACAATGTACTTTGCTGTGTTATATGCAGCATGAATTGTGCACCTGAAGCAAAATATAGCAAGATGTCATTGTAGTCCAAGTGTGGAGAGCACATCTGGTGTTAACTTTGCCTGACTTCTTGCTTGTGATTAATCATGAATGAGTCTGTGGACATAGGTCTTTGTTTTAGTTAAGAAGAGCATCATGCATTCATTCTAAAGCCAAGAAAAATGCCAGGTCCAGAACTAAGTGTTTTACTTAGGAGAGATGACAGAGGTTCTGGTTAGTCAACAAAATGATGGACTGGGTATTAGGTCTATCTTGTACCTCACTGGTACAAATTGGCATAATTATCCTCTAATTGTACTTTGAGAGAAAAGTTTTATTTTAACAGGAAGGGTGATATGTACGAGGAGCTAAAGTGAGAGGGGTACCAAGAGGAAGAGAAGGAGTAAGGAGAGGAGGAGAAGAAGGAGAGGAGAAGCTAGGTGATGAGAGAGAAAGAAAGAGAAAGAGAGGGGGGATATGGAGGCAGTTATTCACGTGTCTTCACCAGTCAAAGATAGTTGATATATCTAGGCTGGGTATTAGGTTACACTTCTGATTTAGCATTACCAAACTTACAAAGCCTTTGATTAAAATTTTTAAAAAGTGTAGAAAAGCAAAAAGAAAAAGGGAGCATGGGATAGGGGTTTTCTGGGGGGGGGGGATGGGGAAAGGAGATGGCATCTGAAATGTAAATAAAATATCCAATAAAAAATAATAACAACAACAAAAAAAGAAGAGCGTCATGGCCTTCCAAATTCCTCCCCTGATGCATATAACCTTGAGAGACTTTCTAAGCCTGAAGGAAATGACCCTGGTCAAACATAGATACTGTGTACCATATACTCCCCATATAAGTGTTTGTGGTCATTGTTTATCTTCCTGGAATTGGTCCTGCTTTCCGTTGCTTGCCTTTATAAGACACTGAGAGAATATACTCAGCGTGCAATATCTCTTTCATTCTTCTTCCCAATCCTCACTCCCTGAGTCATGGTTTTTACTTTAACTGGCCGTCAGGTTTCAGCATCCAAGGCCTCACCCAAACCTTAGCTGCCCACATCCTTTCATGCCTGGATCAGTCTATAAACTAAATTTGTAGTAATATACATTAGTTTGAAAGGTTGTTATAGTATTTTCCTACACCAGGTATTTTTCAAATGAGAACTGTCAAAACCTAGGTGAGAAATTTGTATAAATTTACTAGCTTCATGCTTTAAACGAAGCTTTGTTCATCTTTAAAAAAGTAGTAATAGGCTGCTTAACATTATTTGTAAAACAGATAATATATGCTCAATGAAGGTATTTTAGTTTTTTAATATTTTTAATTAACTTTAATATTGACTCTATGTCCCTTAATTTTATCATGATAGGTTTGTTGTAATTCAGTATGTTAGGAGTAATCATACAATTGAGTCCATCCCTGGACATAGGTAACAATGAATACTCATCAGCAGGCATATTGCCAATGAGATACCCTTTCTTCACTCTCAGTTTTGTGAATGACCTTAAAAAATAGTTAATAGAGCTGAGGGTCTTCTATCACATTTACATTCTAATATTAAATATACTCATAAAATTTAGGAGCTTCTTAAAGCAAAGAGGTCACAACAAAAGTGAAATAATTTGGAACACACACACACACACACACACACACACACACATTAATTTCCCATAAAACTATGCCTTCTGAACTTCTGAACACCACAGTGTCAGCTACCAGTATTCACCAGTATTCAGTTCATGTGGATTACACTAATGTTACTTTATATTGTTTATTTTAAGTTTATTCCACTCTAAGCAAACTTTCTAAAATACTTGTTCCACGACAAATTTGGAAAAAGTACTAATAAAAAAAACGTGCAGGTGGCTTATTCCATATATCTTTGCATGTAGCCAGGTGTTAGCTATTTTTCAGTGTTTTCAGCATCTTAACTCTTCTGACAGAAGCAAATGCACTTTCTGTTTAAATGAGGGACCCCGTTGCCCTCAACTGGAGGGCCATGTGGGAAGCTGCCACCATGGGGCCTGCTTTTCTGAAGTGTAAGTTAGAAGACTACATTAATATTCTTTTGGAGAAAATAATGATCACCTTCCTTCAACGAACATACAAATATGGCCTCTTTAGCATTCTGAGGCTGTAACAATACAAACCTTGGGCACCGGTGAGGCAGCTCACCTTTTCACTCTGAGGCATGCATCAAGTTCAGTACGTGGAGATGATTAGCCATTTCTATTTTTGCTCCACTATCATTTGAGTCTAAGGCCATCACTATCCTCCCTGTCATTTTCGTGTGGGAAATCCTCAGTGATAACCTGACAAAGTTTGACAACCCATTTACCTCCCTGCTTACTATCACTCATTCTACGGAATGCTTTATCCTTATTGTGGAGATAAATAGCCAATTGCTTCTTTCTTAAAGATTTTGGCAGGATAATCTTATAAACAATGTCCAAAAAAAAAAAAAATCCTGCAAATGAGATTCCTAGTCCTTATGCTCTTTTTCCCCAATGGCACATTGCTGTAATTCCAAAAATAAAATGGCTTTCTGATATTTTTATGCTATTACAGAGAAATTCACACTAACACATGAGCTTTTTTTTTTAAACCAAGTCTGTACACCAAGAACATTTGCAGTATTATATATAAGAGAATATAGATTATTTAATTATTGCCACATCAAATAACCATGTCTCCATATTCAAGCAGATTAATTTATGGGAAATTAGCTTAGTAATAAAAGTTGTAATGTCTGTACATGTTTTCCTTTGATGTTGTTCTTTTAGTGTTAGAAAACAACAAGGACCTTACAAACTTTAGGCTTGTATTTTCCCACTGAATTTCATTCCCAGCACTGTATTTCTAAATTTATTTCCTTAGTGAAAAACTGTACATTGTAACTTGAATCTATTCACAAAAGAATAAACACATGGAACCTCACAACTTAAAATTTAAATAATATTTTTATTCATAATGATCAAAATAATTGGAACTAGTACTTTCCTATGCTGAATTGTTGGTTTCAAATAATTGAATGATAAAATAATTAAATCAGTTATGTAAGAAGTAAATTACATTGTTAGTAATTTATAAATTAATTTGAAGACAAAAAGTCACTTGTTAAATTAGATTGAGTTCCTAGCTTTGTTTTGGAAAAAAATGTGTTTATTAAATTTTGTCAATATAAGAATGAAGCAGAAATGAGCTTTCTTTGCATAAATGACAAAATATGCTTAAAATTTTTGCATTACCATTATAAATTTAAGTACCTTAATTCTGGAAGAGGATGACATCAAAAATTGCATACCACAGACCTTATGACACTATGTACCTTATTTGAGAAATGTGTTCTATCATAGATGTCTACAAATAGAAATCCTCTCAGACAAAACACATGATCTCTCCATGACAGTAATGGTATAACCCTGCCACTTGATGTTTTATCCTATGAGAGAGAAATATAAAAATTAAAACAAAAAATTGGCTCATAGTCATGATATGAAGAGAATAAAAATGTAAGTGTTCTTACAGGATAAACCATCATAAGACTAAATATATGAAATGCTTTTAAAAAGTATTATAATTCCAAATTTGATGCTTCAAAATATTTTCTATTCCAGATGATGATTACCATTTGGTGTTAAAATGCAGATTCACTTTTATAGTTATGTGTTGGGAGCACATCTGTAGTTAATGTTGACTGATTTCTTGTTTGAATGAGTCTGCTGACTTCTATCTGTCTTCTTAGTTACGATGTGTTATATCCTGCCAAGGTCCTCTGGTTACTCATACATCCTTGACAGACTGTCCAAGCCTGAAGAAAATGGCCTTAGTCAAACATAGATACTGTGTACCTTACCATGCAAACATTTATGGTCATTGTTTAGCTTCCTAGAATTGGTCATGCTTTCTTTTGCTTGCCTTTAAAAGACACTTAGAAAATCCACTTGTTGCTGGCATGGTATTAAAATACAGCCCTCTCCCATCTGTCTTTTACATCTTCTTTCTGCCTGCCCTGTAAACATCCTCACTCTCTCACTTGTAGTTTTCACATTGACTGACCAGCAGGCTCTGGAAATCATAAGTATGTTAAAGTCGCCCCCTCCATCCACATCACTCCCTCTCTCTCTCCATCTCAGTCTCTTTCTCTCCCCTGTGTGCATATAGGTCCAAGGCTAACATTGTCTTCCTCTATCACCTTGTATACATGACCTTGCCTTTTCAGTTAGCTTACCTAGCAAGCTAATCTCTTTGACTCCCATGAGATGGGATGATAGCATTTTTAGTGATTTGGGGGATTTGAATGTTAGACCTCAAACTTGTCTGCAAAGCACTTAACCCAGTTCATAAATTTTACTTCTAATGATTACATATAAAATAAATAAAATTTATGATCAATTTGATTACCACCTACTAAAAATTCATTTCGTTTAGCATTTTCATTTTTCCAATTCACCTAATATCTACCCAACGTAAAAATGAAAGCCAGGTCAAAACATCTGCCTTTGAATTGTTAGTTTTGTTTTGTTTGTTTGTTTGTTTGTTTTGTTTTTTTGTGTGTGTGTTTTTGTTTTTTGTTTTTTGTTTTTTTTGTTTTTTCGAGACAGGGTTTCTCTGTGTAGCCCTGGCTGTCCTGGAACTTACTCTGTAGACCAGGCTGGCCTCGAACTCAGAAATCCACCTGCCTCTGCCTCCCAAGTGCTGGGATTAAAGGCATGCGCCACCACCGCCCGGCGACTTGTTAGTTTTAAGTAACCATTCTCGTTATTCCAAATGTACCACTAGTAGGATTTTCATCAAATCTTATCTAGTAACTATTAGACTATTCTATATTCATTCAATCTCTGAAATTTATCATTAATATTTTTATAAGATTTTCACTTATAAATTATAAATGCAGTTTTTCTACTTTTCATACATATAATTTTGTCTTTGTAAACCCAAACACTTTACTTATAAAGACAACAAGATTATGCTTATTGGGTTTTCTTCAATAATATCGATATCTTTTGAAAAGTGGTATTTTCAGAATTGCATAGTGGCTACCTAAACCTTAAGTGTGAAATCCATTCTAATGAGAAGACTTGGGGTATGAAGAATAAACATTAAAGGAATCCCAGAATATAGTCTTTGATATTATAACCCAGTATGAAATTGTATTTCAGCATTCACAAAAAGGAAAGATCACATGTAAATATTTGTTAGTGAGCCAAAAATATCAATAGATTGATGTGAAAATCTAGAGAAGACATTATTTTCTGAAAAAAAAGTTAATTAAATGAAGCAAATAAATTTAAAATGAGATAATTTTTAAAAACATTTTTGTATATATAGTATAAATGCAAAAATCATCATGGTTTAAAAAAATGAAGCAGGAGAAAATACACCTGACTGAGTTTTGAATTTTTTCTAGTAAAAAAAATTTAAACTTTGTTTTCAAAAGTTAAACAAAGGTAAATAATGCAAAATAGCATGTATTCCTTTCAGTTAGTTGAGACCAACATATCTGATTGTTTTTTTTTAATACGATAGAACATTATACACACACACACACACACACAGACACACTACAAGATTAAATGGAGAGAGTAGAATAAGTGCTCAAATAATTTTTTAAACATAATTCTAGTTTATCTATTGATAATGATGATGGAATGTTCTTAGTGGTGGGACATATAAGACAGTGCAATGAGGAGAGAGAAATTAAAGATATTTCATACATGTATAAAATTGTCAGAAAATTATTTTAAAGGAGAAATTGTTTTCATATAAAAGTGGGTTAATTTTACTATTTTACTTCCCAGATTATTTCTAAATGTAATAGTTTGTTATTATGGCAAACTTATATGTTTTATGTGAAAATTAATTTTTAATAAAATATAAATTAATGTAAAATTCACATAATGTTTTCCTTTGCATTTTAATCACTTTAAGCATTTTGATTTCTAAAATGTATTCAGTGCTGCAGAACACAGTACTAGTCAGTAGATATAGAGCATGTGAGAACACTAATGGGGAGAATCAGTATTGGTGATCTATACAAGACAGGAAAATAAGAGTGACAGTATTATTTTCTTTCTATATTTCTTAGTAACTTTACTATGTCTTTTGCTATAAAACAGCAAATAAACACTTTCCTTTCCATAAATCCATCATTTCTATAGCTCTTTTCAGGCCACATTGCGTGATTTCCGTCATCCCATCAACATGTACAATAAACAACTTGAAAGGAAATTGTGTCGTACAGCCAAGAGTTTCCATCAAAAGAAGAGGGTGAACCTATTGTCAACCTCTGATTAAACGCAGTAGTCCATACTTGCCTGTGTGTGTGCTTGCATGTTCACTACTCTGTGTGTTTGTGTGTGAGTGTGTGTTGCTATTGCTGTTGTTGTTGTTTTTGTTGTTATTGTTGTAGTTGATAGGTAGCTATTGCCACTACTCCAACTGTGAATGTGAATGCTTTCTTGGCATTTGATCACTGATAAAATGATGCAGATGGATGGTATTAATTACATAAAAATTGAAGGCACTATGAAAACTTGACTTTCTTATGAAATAGTCATGTCAAAAACATCTCACAAACAATGGAAACTGCACTACTGCCATTTAAAAATGTTTTATGTATTCATATTAAATGTGTATTTAAGCCTTGAAAATGAATTGTAGTTGATTTACATAATAAATATTTTAAACATTTAGGTTTGTTGGCCATAGACATGTAATATGTTTATTATACACATATGTATAGTGGATAAATATTTATGAAAAACATAATTGCCAAGGGAAACAACTCAGAGAGCAAAAGTTAACTACTTTCTTTTACTTGATTTGTTTCTTAAATGGAATTTTAAATACACCTTTGAAATATTCTTTTCTACCTTTAGGAAAACTGGACTGAATGTTTGAAGGTGCAGAACATATGAAAAAGCCAATAACAAGTGTAAAACTGTAATTACTAAGGTATTTGTGTGCCAGCACATGATACATTAATCATAAGTCTTTATAATTATTAATTTGGAGAGTCTATTATCACCATTTAATTTCTGCATTTTGGTTACTATAAAATGAATAAGAAAGTTCAATACTAAAAATTGTAAGTTCTTGCATTATGTCACCCACTCATACAGGATAGCATGCATATAAAAGAAGAGATATGTCTACACACTTTATTTTGCTCTATACCTCTAATGCTATGGTAATGAAACTAGATTTTGTTCATTCTGCTGACAGTAACTATGTCTTTGCATATAAATAGAACACCCACTTACATGGTCTCTGTAAAGAGTGGAACATGAAATTGGCATCTTCCTGTAAAAGAAAGTTCAAGTGCCTAAAGTCACAGCCTGCCTTCTAAGCTCCTCCTGTGCTCATAAGTGATGCCTTCCCTGTTGCATGCAGTTCAAGCCACCACTGAGACTTTCAAAGAGCTATGTGTCATATTCAAGTAATAGGGAAAGTCGTATAATATTTTAAATTACAAACATTTATAAAGAATATTATTTTATCCCCCTGCCAAGTTTATTTGTTCCATTCTTGCTATTATTGGAAAACAATAGTTACACTCTTTTACATTTACTCTGATCCCACTGAGATCCTGTTTGAACAATAACACTTTCTTGAATCTCATTACTTGCTGATGTGATTGTGATATTAGATTTCACTGAGAAAATCAACATAAACACTACCAGAATTTATGGGTACTCACTATACCTGCTGGTTTTTAAAGGTCAAATAAATAGTTTTTCTTACTGTATGATTTCACTTATTAAGCACTTTCAAAACTTTTATTAACTTCAAAAGTCTTTGTCTCTCAAAATCAGTATCTATTATAAGCTCTACAGTTATATAGGCTTGTGTGAAGTACATTATGTTCTTACAATTGACTAAATTTACTCATGTGTCATTACAAAAATCATAACTAAAAAACTAAATAGATTTCTCATATTATTTTATTCAATACTGTCATGTTAGAGTTTTATAGATTTTGATATAGGCCTGCACTAAACTTCTGCTTTCTTCATATGACTTGCTTCCCTTGGAGTAATAGTCTATAAAATTATTAAAACTTTCATATCTTTTATGTTTTGTGTGGATAAATAAGTGTCACATGAATACTCTAGCCTGTTTCTATTTGTTATTAACAATAGAATCATGGAGACATATTTCTGCCTTGGACTTGCAGGGGAGTGGGTAGTAAAACTGAAAAAAGGTAAAACTAAAGAGGTGCAAAATTATACAGATACTAGATATACAAAGGTATTTACTTTGAAAATACCTTGCCTTCTCTGCCCAATTACTTTCTAAGAATGTTCTTCATAGATATCCGCTCTTTCTTCCCTGCCATAGAACTTACATGCAATAGACAGTTCAGTTTTAAAGAAAGTAAATAGGGACCATCCCTCCCACTAGTTTGTAGATTCACCTCTCAGCTTGATTTACAGGGAAGGAAAAGAGAGACTGATGGAGTGCTGGGCACAGTGTGAAACTGAGCCAGAGAGGTTAGAACTTGCCATGTCCACACTAAGCACCTATTTGTAAAAAATAGTTCTATTTTTTGATATTAACAATAAAACCAGGGAGGCTTATTTGTGTCTAGTATTTGCAGGGAACTGAGTAGTAAAAAAAATCTCTAAAAAAATGACTAATAAATTCAATTCACTGAGTGGTTCTTAAGTCTCAAATAATCTTAGGTCTGCTGGAGGCTTCCTATCTGTGTTATCCTTGCTGCTGTCTCAGCTCCATCTCTGTGTCAGCCTAGTTTTGAAACAGCTGCCTCGCAACAAGAAATTCAATCACCAAGAGGATGTTGGAGGAACATTGAAGATTAGGGAATCAATGGGGGAGAAGCCATGTTGCAGCAATCTGCACTCTGTTATCTGGTTCCCTCCTCCAAAGCCATGTCTCTTTTATCAACCCCTACCTGCACCATACCTCAGGTCCTAGTTCTCATTTTATTATGCACAGTTGCTCCTCTTTTGCTTGGAATCCTGGCAGTCATCCACCCAGCTGTATATTTTACACAACAGTCCAAGACAGGTTATTAAGGATCAGTAGTAAAGGTGGCAACTGACTAGGGAAATATATTTCAAGTTTTATACAAATAGATTTAATTCAAAGTTGTCTAGAACCTCGGCTCTTCTTGAAATTTTTAAATCACTCTCTTGATCCCTGCTTGTTTTTTTCCTCTCTGTGAGTTGATCACAATCCTAGTTGATCACGCACATGTCTCTTAACTCATCCCTTGCTTCTTCTCTTGCCCTCAAAATGCACACACACATATACATACACAGACAAACACACACACACACACACACACACACACACACACACACACACACACACACATTTACCTGAGGGAACTATATGAGATAAAAGACAAAATTTATCACTATTATGCTCAATATGTTACCAAAATGTAGCTCATAAGAGCACACACAATGCCCTCCTTATTTTTATCTCCCTCCTATTTATCCCTGCTTTAGCCTTATAGCTTTGTTATAGAATCTTACTGCTTTATTATTATTCCAACTTAGGATCTATCAACTTGTTCCTCCTTTGTTCAAAGTTCCTGTAGTAAATAAATCTGCATAAATTCCATTCCATTCAGTATGTTTCATATTCCAGCTTTGGTATCAACTTAACAGGGATGACTAGCCAAATAGTAAAAACAAAACAAAACAAAAAACAAAACAAAACAAAAAAATATCACCATTGAGAAAATTATGAGGGATAGTGACTTAGGAACTCTAGAACTAAATTGGTCATGGTATTTTACCACAAAGAGAACTGTGGCAGATCATCTTCCATCATTTAGAAAAGTCAAGGTAGGAACACAAGGTAGAAACCCAGAGGCAGGAACCATGGATGAATGTGGCTTGCTGGTTTGCTTACTTGCTCATGTGTGGGTATCATTCTTACACAGCCTAGACCTCAGTGAGCTGCTGTGGCTCACACATCAATCATCAATCAAAAGAATTCACATAGATGGGGTAACAGTTAACCTCATGTGGACCTACTCTTAATACAGAATCCCTCAGGTGAGTCTAGACTATGTCTAGTTTACATTTCAGGCCAACTTGGACATCCTGTTTCCAAACAAGTTAATTGAGAGAGAGAGAGAGAGAGAGAGAGAGAGAGAGAGAGAGAGAGAGAGAGAGAGAAGAGAGAAGGAAGTGGAAAGAGATAGAGAGAAGAAAAGAAATAGATTTAAAGAAATCTATGCTAGCAAATACGTTTTAGGAGCTATAATTTCTGATAAAATAAATTCATTACTCTCTAGTATTAAGAAAATTGCCAGAAAATAATAATTATTTAATGGGTTTTATTTGTAAAGCTGTGCACAACAATATAAGTAAGTACTAATTATCATGCTTATTATTGTAGACATTTTGAAATCTTAGAGCAAATTCTCACAAATATAGCCTGAGACATTGATTTCTATCAAAGATAGTAATTGAAGCAAAACTCTCAGAAGGGAACATAAAAAGCTAAATAAATAATGGAAAAATGTCTGAGGGAGAATTTGTGAATCATTGCTGAAGACTAGAGAAGCCTGTTCTCAGCATAGATCACACTAGATAATACCAGACAACTAACTGTAGGCAGCCATGTTCTTAGGCCCCTGTTCCAGTCCCTTGTGGCTATAATGTACATGATTTCTAATGGAGGTCCCCTGATAGGGCAGCCTTTCCTTCAAACCTCACAGTTATGCTTTTCAGAAGAAAGTGGTGACTTAGTAGGAAGCAGTTATATCTGTTAAATGATGAGTTGGTTCCTGATAGTGGGATCTGGAGAAGGCATTAGAAACAACTATTAAAAATTCTAAAACACCATCAAATTTTCACAAGTTTAAGGTACTGGTTAGAGTTAGAAATTAACACACAAATAGTTCCACATATTTAGTGATAACTTATATTATTTCCAATCTCCTCCCATCTTGTAATTGAATTGCAGTTTTAAATTGTGATCACACTCAATTTTGTAGCCTCCTGGGAATCCCTGAAATTCAGAAAGCATGCTGTGGGATGGTGATTGATTTCATTCTGTTTGTTTTATTTGAAATTTCAAGCAGTATAACAGATAGACTGTCAGATTCATATGAAGGCTTATTGCTTCAAATGAAGAGATAACAATTAGATCATTGTCTAAGTGGATTAACACACTGAAGCCTTACCTTCTCAAAACATATAGAACTTGAAACTATATGCTCCCTAGAGCCAAAACAGCAGATGAGACAACCTGGTCCATTGATCAAACATTTTGTCTTTGAAATATAATTCTGTTGAATCAATCTGCCAATAATAATAGTCTTTCTTTTACTTATTACCTAAGTATATGATGAATAGAATACATTTAAATGATTTCAATGCCCTGTGTTAAAATATGATAAACTGAAATACATTTAATGATTAAAATGTCAACACATACAAAGCAGATCGTAAAGCATCTGAAGAGAAATAAATTGTAAGAAGAGTTTCAGCAATACTGAGAATTCAGGGTGGTTTTAAAGTTCATTTTAAATTATTAAAAATCTATTAAGATTTAGTGCTTTATGCACTCCTTCCTGAGTGATTCTTAGCTCTTAAGATTTGCAGAAATTGAAGTAGTGAAAAAAATTTAGTGGCTAGAGACATAGTAGTTTCAATTCCTATTTATTTTCAACCAATTCTAGGTAGGGGGAAATTGTAGGCACTATTTTCACTAAGAAAATTCCATAAGACTGTCAGTTTTTATGGCAAAAAATGTGAGAATAATTATATACATCTTCATGATATAATTTCAAGAAATTATTAATACATAACAAATTAGATATCTTCAACTGTAAAGAAATTTACAGTGAAGCTTTCCAACTTTGTTTCTAGTAGTATTGGCTATATAATTATTTATTATAGAAGACTATATTTTTACTATAGGGTATTCTATAATTAATATTATCTCTATATTCCAGGTTATAACAAGCAAAAATATCTTCAAACACCAAGGCAAACTTTTACAACTACGAATGGTTCATGGGAGACATTACATTCCACCTCCCAAACGTAGGTTTTTCTGTTTTGTTGCATGTTATGGCTCATGAAAGACAGAAAAGTCATGTTGACAATTGGGAAAATAAAAGAGAAAACATGGAACTTGGTAATATTCATATTTTTCTATATTTATTAAATAGATATATGTTTTTTTCCTGTAAAAGTCTGGTGAATTGTTCTTAAATCTTATTAGGTGGTCAAGATAGCAGGTAGCAGGCAAAATAGCAGCTCTACACTTTTGTGGGCTCATCAATAGGACCACATTTCCCAAAATACCTTTGAAAAAGAAGATAAGAACACCTATATTCCCAGCTTTTCCATCTTATGAGACATAGAACAACACTGAAAGCTTTTATTATTAGTATTGCATTTAAAACCAATGTCTTCCTTTCTATCTCTTGCTTGACCGTGATCTGTACCCCTGAATTTCTTTAGACTCTTCAGCCCCTTCTCTCAATCTTTTGAATTCTCAGATTACAAGTGAAAGCCACTATAGTCAAATTATCCTTTTTTTTTCTTTCCTTCTTTCCCTTTGAAGCAATGTCTTTCTATACACCACAGATTAGCTGGAATTTACAGTCATACTGCATCAGACTACTAAGGACAATGACAGAGATGATTATCACATGCTACCAAACCTTGTTTTCCTTCACTATTTTACGTGAAAAATAAACGTTTATATGATGGTGTAGGTATCAAAGTCTGAATGGCCAATCATTGATCATTCCAATATTTTATATTAGCCATTCATTTTGAATAACAACAATTTTATGTACCCTTATATTAACAAACCCAGAATAGTTATTTTTATACACAAGTCTTTCATTACTTAAATATTTAAAAATTAAAACATGAAATGGAAAATGTTAATTTTGCCTCCATCTTATCATGAAAATGCTCAAATATTTTCCCTAACAGATTCAGACATCAAAAGTTTTAAGGAGACCTCCTCAATGAGTCTGTACATTTTTATCTGTTTTACTTTTTTGCACACTAACTTCTTTATTTTGGACTATTTCCTTTTTTTCAAAAAAGTTATGTGCATGTCACATAATGTTTACCTCTGGAAGCAGGGACAGGAGTGCTAACTGTGCCATACAGTAGAAGCAATGTCTTTCCGGTACAATTAACAGGAAGACTAATCACATACATGAACACTTCTTGATCCAAATGTTGCCCCCTTCCCAGTCCCGCCTCCCAGAGTTCTTCATTCCATCTCCTTTGCCTTTGAGAGTGTTCATCTCTATCAACCTACCCCCACCTCATCATCTCCTTTCTCTGGGACATCAAGTCTTCACAGGATTAGGCACATCTTTGCATCCTCTCCTTCTGAGACTAGACAAGGCAGTTCTCTGCTACATATGTGTCAGTGGCCATGGACCAGTCCATATATGCTACTTGGTTAGTGGCTTAGTGTCTATGAGCTCTACGAAGTACGAGTTAGTTGATACCGTTGTTCTTCCTATGGGGTTGCCATGCCTTCAGCTTCTTCGACTAAATTTTCCATGTTGACAAGTCTCAGGTGCAACTTTTGCTGTAGAGCTGTTGGGTGGTTGAGAAAAGGTTCAAACCCAGATCAAGCCCTCCAAATGTAGGCGCAATATTCTATTGTTAAATAGCTTCTGAAGTATTTATAAATAGTAAGTACAATTAAATAATCTGCTAAAAATTGGGGGAATTGTGAAAAGAATGGATTAAATTATTTTAAAAATATATTTATTTTGATGTTTCTTGATCTTAAATATTGATTTAAATATCTAGAAGATATTTAAAAAGAAAATACAACTTCATCTGATAAGCTGCAAAATTAGAATGGTATGTGGCCTATTGTTTCCTATTAATTTTTTTCTTTATTTGTCCAAAAAAGAACAAATTTAATTAAAGTAATTTTTAAAGGTTTGCAATTTTTAATGCAGAAATAATCATATTCACAATTTCAAAACTAATGTTAAAAAACAACATTGCATTAGCACATAAACAGTCACAGACATTAATATGCAGAATAAAGCACCTAAAGTAATATGTACTACAAATATTTTACAACGATTCTGTAGATATACAAGATGTTTCCCACTATATTAACTTGCCAACTGGCAGGGCCATTCAGCAGTGTTTGTTTAGAAAAAAAAAAGGTTGAGATTTTATGGTGCAGCAAGGTTATATCCCACAGCAAATACTCAAGTTCTTTGGCTCTGACAGCCTTTTTGTCTTTGCTCTTCTGTGAATCCTCATGGCTAGGTGAATAGCTATTGACAATCAATTGCTGCTTAGAGACAGACAATCAGTATTCTCCAGGGATGAGCCCCTTGATAGGTTATTCAGCCCCCAAGTAGTAAGTCTTAAACTTACATACATATGAACATCACTTAACTCAGCAGTGTGTGTCTGTGTGTGTACATGTGTGTGTTCATGTATGTGTGTGCATGTGTGTATTTAATTTAAAATGGAGTATGAGTTTGTGAGGTAGTATGAGAGAAGACACAAGAAGAGTTGGAGATAGGAAAAGGAAAGTGCACTAAAACACAGATAGCAATAGTCTTTTCAGTACATAACAAAGGAACATTTTTGACTCCAAGTGGAGCCACATCTTTCATCAGCTAGATGACTTAAAAACTTATAGGGAGTACCTAAAACTAATCAAATAAGACATTTCAGAACACTGGCATAAATACCAAAACTAATGAAATTATAGCAGATTAAAATTTTTATTGACAGCAAAAGAACAAATCCATAGAGTGAAGAGACATCTAAAATGATATTGATTACTGGAACATTTAGAAAACTCTAGAGGTATGATTAACAATTAATAAACAAGATCTCATGGAATAAAATATTCTGCAAGGCAAAGAACATCATCATTTGGACAACATGTCAGAACACAAAATGGGGAGAGATTTTTACCCACTACCCTTCTGGTAACTAATATCAAAAACATATAGATAACTCAGAAAACTAGATATCAAGAAAGCAAGTAACTTAATTTAAAAATGGGATACAAATCCAAACAGTATTCTCAATAGAGGAAACTCAAATGTCTGAGAAACATTCAAATAAATGATCAACATCCTTAGTCACCAGGGAAATGAAAATAAAAAACTACTTCGAGATTTCATCATAAACCTGCCAGAAAGGCTAAAATTAACAACAACAAAAAAGTCATAGCTCATGCTGGAGAAGAAGTAGAGTAAGAGAAACACTCATACATTGCTGAAGAGAGTGAAAACTCAAACAGCCAAAGGAAATCAGTGTGGCATGGCAGTTCATCAGAAATATAGGAATTGATCTACGACTCTTGGATATATCCAACTCATATTTCATTCTACCACAGAGATTATTCAACCATATGTGTTGCTACTTTTGTTGAAATAACCAGAAATTGGAAAGAGACTAGATGTCCATCAGTGGATGGGTGGGTAAAACAATAATAACAATGCATAATAATAATATATAATGCAACAACAATGGGGTATGACTTAACCATTCAAAGTGAGGCATCATAAAATTGGCTGAGAGTGAATGTAACTGGAACTAATTATCCTGTGAAAAATAACTCACATCCAGAATGATAAATATGTATTTGCTTATATGCATGTAGATGCTAGCTGTCAAGTCAATGATAACCTACAACCCATAGAATCCCAGAGGATAGGTATAAAAATGTGAGTAGAGGGAAGAGATAGATCTCATAGAAAATGGAAATACATATTTCTAGATATATGGCGGAAGCTAGAATTTGAGGAGTGCGTGGTATCTTAGGGTTTTACTACTGTTAACAGACACCATTGTAGCAGGAACAGCACTGACAACTCTACATAAATGCTGAGGGTGGAGGGCACACAGCCACAAAGGCATCTTTTCCAGGAGAACCTAATTGAGGACTGCCTGAGAGAGCAAGAATTGCTGACACAGACAATGCCATCCAATCAATTCTGAACTGCTGTTTAGAAGGGATGCTTTCTTGCGACCAATGGGGTGCATGTAGAGGGAATTAAAGGAGCTTGTAGCTGTGTTTCTCACCTGCTCCCAGAGTCTGTACCTTTGATTCTGTGCCACCTCACCTTCAACTCCCAAGGGCAAATAAGGTTGGGCAACAGATGATCCTGGGCACAGGAAGTACACCATGACCAAAGGGCAACATTTATTTGGGGCTGGCTTACAGGTTCAGAAGTTCAGTCCAATATCATCAAGGTGGAGCATGGCAGCATCCAGGCAGTCATGATGCAGGAAGAGCTGAGAGTTCTAAATCTCATTTTAAGGGCAAACAGAAGACTGACTTCCAGTCAGCTAGGACAAGGGTCATAAAGCCCATGCCCACAGTGACATATTTCCTCCAACAAGGCCATACCTACTTCAACAAGGACATATTTACTAATAGTGCTACTCCCTGGGCTAAACATATTCAAATCACTACAAGTGGACATTAAGAAGGAGGAGTTTTGTGAGGGAGTACAGAAAGAGACAGCTAAAATTAAGGGCCTTTTGAATAATAACTGGAAACCTAATACAGCAGAAACTTCCAAAAAAATTACATATAATACATCTAAACAAATAACGACAGAGACAGTCCATTGTGCCCATATCTGGTAACCAAACAAAGCTTACAGCACAAAAAAAAATCAGTTACATTTAATTGAGTTGTTGGTCAAAATGTCCCATTTAGAATTCCCAAACTACCAAAGCTGTCACAAAGACACAGTTTGCTCCCCACAAACTAAAAAGGCTGTATTACTGAAGACAACATCTGCAAAACTCATTGAAGATGGAGATGTCAAGTTGGTGCCAACATAGACCTTCATCCCTACATTTCAGTAGTTTTTAAAATGGGATCATCCTCTGCACACTCTCCAAAGAGAAACATAAACAAGCCAGCCAAAACACCCTATCTATAATGATGTACTCACCCAAAGATATGCTTTGAAAATAGTGGCACAAAGCTTGTGGTAGTAACCAACCAATCATGTATACTCACTGCATAAGAAGGAACTCATATCCTACATTTTTGGGATGACCAAGAACCTATGTATAGATAGCCCAGGGATCTTGGAGAAAATAAATATAATACTGGTCTGAAAAGAGGAAAAATATGTACTGTCAATTGATTCCTAATGATATTCCACCATACTCACAGAAAAATGAGTTCAGCTTATCTTGTTCAGCTAGTGTCAGGGAAGCGTCTGCCTGCAACAAATGGGAACAATGCAGATATTATACAGAGTGAGAGACCTGGGAACACTCATCTATAAATGGGGTGTTTCTATTCCCTTCATTTAAGGCTCAAGGATCCTGTTGGGAGAGGATGCAAGAAGAATATAAGGGCTACAGGGAATAGAAGACACGAAGATAACAAGGTCCTCTAACATGAACAAATGAGATTATATGATTTCAAAAACACTGAACCAGTATGCACAGTGCTAGCGTGGATCTGCAGTTGGTCCTCTGTGTGTTTACTATGCCTTATACGTTGCCTTCTTCAAAGACTTGAAATTTTTATCATATAGGTCTTTCACTTGCTTGTTTAGTGTTCCCTACACAACGTCCTAGGTCAAGTGGATGAAACCCTTCAACATAAAACCAGATATGTAAAATACTAAAAGGCACCTTCTAGTATTTTAATTATCGCCTTCCTTCCAAATAAATGAGGCACAGAATATAATTTATTTACATAGTATTAAAACAATTATTGGATAAATTAACCCTAGTCTTATTTTTTAAGGTCTAGCCTAGCTACTTCCCCAACTGTGCTCCTTAAATATTTGCTTGTGTATATCCCAAGGTATTCTGCTCCACTAGCCTGAACTTAGGGCCCATTTTGCTCAGATACATGCTTCTGGTTCATCATAGCTAATGGAGAATTTTTTCCCCTTCATCATCTCCCTCCATTAATTATCCTTCTCTTTCTCTTTGTGGTTTTTTACCTGCAAGCTCCACTCAGGTAACTAAAACCCACCTATCTCCATTCCGTCCAGTAATAGGCTGAAGCTGACTTAACCAATAGGCTTAAATAGGGGAGTAAATTTTGCAAAACAAAAGCTGGTGTACATGGGGGTTCACTTGACATAAGGCAATCAGATCTTGGGGTACAGAATGTAGCATTTAAATACATAGCAGCACCAGGCCAACCCCCAACACAGATAGACTGAACTTGATTAAAAAAAAAAAAGTGGGAAATAGCCTTGAATTCATTAGCACAGGAGAAAACTTTTACCAGAACATTAATAGCTCAGGCACTAAGATCAACAATTAATAAATAAATAGGCTCTTCTGACACAGAAAAGCTTCTGTAAATCAAAAGACACAATCCATAGAACAAAGCTGCCGCCCATAGAATGGGAAAAGATTTTCATCAGATCCACATCTCACAGAGGGATAATATCTAACATGTACTAAAAAACTCAAGAAATCAGATATCGACACACAAAATAATACACTTAGTAAATGGAATACAGGTCTAAACATAGAACTGTAATCCAGACTTTTCAACAGAGGAATCTCAAATTGTTGAGAAACATTTAAAGAAATGTTCAACATCATTAACCATCAAGCAAAATGTAAATCAAAGCAACACTGAGATTCAATCTTACACCTGTCAGGTTGGCTAAGATCAGGAACACAAGTGGCAGTTCATGGTGGGGAGGAGGTGGAACAAGAGAAATATTTCTCCACTGCTAGTGGGGGTACATATAATACAGCCATTTTGTAAGTCAACATGGAAATTTCTCAAAAAAAAATGAAAAATTGATCTACCTCAAGACCCAGGATATCACTCCTTTTTGCTATGATACCTGCTCAACTATGTTCATACTAGTTTTATTCATAATAACCAGAAAAAAGAAACAACCTAGATGTCCCTCAAGCAGGAATGGATAAATAATATGTGGTACATTTACACAATGAGATATTACTCAGTTGTTAAAAACAATAACTGATGAAATTTGTAGACAAATGGATGGAACTAAAAAGAATCCTCAGTTAGGTAATCCAGACCCAGCAAGACAAACATGGTGTGCACTCACTTATAAGTGGGTACTAGCTATAAAGTAAAAGACAATCATGTTACAGCTCACAGACACAGAAAGCCTAAGTTAAAATGAGAAGTTAAGGAAGGTAGACAATAATCTCCCTGGAAAAGAGAAATAGTGGAGTTGTGAACATAAAGGATAAGGGGAGAAATACTGGGAGAAAGAACTGGAAATGGGGAGTTTCATGGGCAAGATGCGGTGGAAATCTTGTTCAATGGAAACTCCATTCAATCTATGAGAGTAGCCCTAGCAAACAGTCCTAAATGGAGGACATGGATTGTTAATTGACCGTCTTCTGTATCTAGGCAGGGACTCAAGGAGAGGGATTTGGACAACTGAGCCACAAAAACCTTTGACCTTTACTTTATTCTGCATGCCAATTGTTCTGTGATCACAACCTTGCAGAATTGTCATGAAAGAGATCAAAGAGACTTTATCCAGTAACTGATGGAACAGATGCCAACTACCACCACCACACCACACATTAGGCAGTGCTCAAGGCTCAACAAATGTTTCACAGAAGAGGGAAGAAGGATTTGAGGAACAAGAGAGGTCAGGGACACATCATAAGAAAATGCTCCCCCCACACACACACACAAATATACTGAATTCATGGGGACTTGCAGAGCTCACGGAGCCTCTAGATGTCTGAGCAAGGCCTTGTATACATTTATGGTTGAGTAGCTTTGTATTCTTGTAAAAATCCTAACAGTGGAAGCAGGGGTTATTCATGACTTTATTGGCTACTTGTGGGATCACTTTCCTCCTACTATGCTGTCTTCTTTGTCCAGCCTGATGTGATAGCATATGTCTGGCCTTGCTGTACTTCACTGCCAGTATTGAAATACAATGGAAAGATAATACAATTAGCCAAAGGGCCAGCCTCAGTAAGATGTGCATTTGAAACATTAAGTACTTTCTGTAATTAGAACATAGTTTAAAACACATTCTTGCTTTTAAAATGCTTTTAAGTCTTATTGTTTAATATTCATATCTAACTATCTTATACATAGTAATTAGATATAGTAAAGTCTCTAAACGTTCTTAAATAATTACTGCCCATAGGCAGGTTGATTTTCCCTCATCTCTTTTCTGGCTGGTTTTGTAATTTGTAGTGAATCTCTCCCTGTAGATTTTTTTTTTTTTTGGTAATACTGATAAAATCAATATTGTTTGGTATGGGAACATCTGAAGGTGGGAATGGGAGTGGGAACATTGTCATGAAGATGTGGCGAAAAGGAACAGTCATATGTGGACCAAGAAGGGGATAAAAATTGGACCATTAAAAAAAAGATTAAATAAAATTTTTTTAAAAAGAATACATTTCTGAAATTAACAAAAAATGTGAGTCAGAATGTAATTCAACCACTGTCTGTTGCTCTGTGATTTTAGGTTGACAGTCTTGTACAATGGTAATGTCTAAACTCTGTAGCCAACTCTCCAGCTTGCTTATATTTTGAAGCAATCATACACACACAAAAGATGATATAATATTCTTCTTTTGATATCCTTCTCAAGTTCTGTGGGCTTTACTTTATTAGGGGAAAATGATTTACCCCACACAATGGTACAGAAGTCATGAGTAGTTTACCACTTCACATCAACATTAGTATCAATGGCAGAAAAAATTCTAGATTATAATAAAAATAATTGACTTCTAGATTGTGAACCATACTTACTTCAATTGCAGCTTCATTTATTTGAAGAAATCTATTTTCTCAGTCACTCAAAAATCCAGAAAGCAGAGGTAAGAAATCATAAATCTTAAAACTTTAAAGTCAAAACACTTTATAACAAGCCTCTCCATGACTGATAGTACTAATTAGCTATTCGATCACATACAAGTCATAAAAAGTTTCTTTATTTCTTTTTTCAGTGGCGAGGAAAGCACTGGACATAGTCTTTTAAGTTTCCACCACAGTAACACTTAGTCATCTCACTTCAGAGTGTTATTGACCCTTACAAATGTAATTTTACATTTTTATGAGTAAAATACATTTTTTCTAGTATCATGTTTTAGTAAATAGAGGTTATCACCTCTCCTTTAGTATTCATGAATATTCTTGTTGATTTAGACTTTATACGTAAATATTCTTTGATGTTTATATGAAATAGATAATTTGAGATTTTCATCAAAACTATTAATGTCACATCATTAAAGGTAGGTGATGCATCTAGTAAGTACTTGCCAAATATTTTCACAAAACTTTGTAGCCAAACTTTCATAAAAGAATAAAACTCAACTTTAGCTTGTGTTTGAATTAAAATAACGGTAGGTAGAAATCCAAAATAATTCATCTTGTGTCATTTTCTGAGGAGCACAGTGTTCAAGAGTCTCCAAATTAGTGAATATTAATTAAAGTTCAAATAATGATCTTTTTAAATGGATGGCTAGACCTCCATAGGGTTGGATGAAAGAAGCTTCATAAATGTGACTTTAATTTGGCTTGTTTCTAATGCAATTGGACTCATTCTTATTGAAAAAGAAGTTCTTATAAATCAGAGTACATTTAGTTTTGTCTATATATCATAAATAACTGAAGTCTACAAATATGGTGCTTCTCCCAAGGTTGGAAAATGCTAGGAAAATTCCACTCTAATAATGAAGCTGGAAAGATTCAATATAAATTAATGAGATTAGCATTCTGCAGAAGTGACCCATTCTAACAGATGGTTTCTAAATGTGAGAATAATTACACAAGGGTGCTTCTCAAATCTCATTAAAGAGACTAAAATAAAGGCAATGTAACATAAACTGTGACCTAATTAATTGTTACTTCTCAAATGTAATTCAGCAGAAGGTTAAGACGTGCACAAAGTCTGCTAAGAGGAAAGAAAAGAGAGGCAAAAAGCCAGAATTTGACATGACGTTTATTCATGTTCCATTTCTGAACACATACTAATGTCCCAAGCATTATATAATACAGTGGATGAAGCTAAGAAAATAAAAATATCAAATGTTTATATTACATCACAAATATTTTCTTAACATAAAAGATTATACCAAAATACAAGAATTAACTAATTCTGCACATAAAAGTCTTTTAAATTCCTCTAATAAGATTTTTCATAGAACTAAAAATCATTAATAATTATAATACACAATTTACTTCTACTTTTGTATAATTTTACATATGCAATTTAATCATTATTTTATTAAAATATACTAAGTAGGAAACATCTTACATGCAGCTATGGAGCAAGCAATAATAATTACATACAGGTATATTGCTTTCTAATTTAACAAAATATAATCAAAGGTGTAATAAAATATAAAATATAGCTATTGCATGAAGTCAAGTACATAGAACATGATATTTATTTGGCATTTAGAGACAAGATTGGTTAGAACTTTGCAGTCAGTAATGCAGGATAATTCTAAAAAAGACTGAATTAGTTAAATAAGGCAGAAAGCAAAACAATGTAATTCATGGCTAATAATTTAGATAATAATAAAAACAATATAAAGCTGTAATATTTCTAGGATATAGCTGGAATGAATTGGAGGAATGCATATTGAGAAATGCTTGCAATAAGGAAAACATTCATTAAAGACTAGGGCAAATATATAAGGAACGATATTACAACACATTGAAAAGTGCAAGAAAAGACAAGGATTTTGAGTTATTATGTAAGATGATGATCATGCTTAAACATTTGGGTATCTTCATGTACAGTTATAAAATTGCTTTCTGACTTTTAAATAATCTGTGTTTGACTTGAGGGATTTACCAACAGGTAAAAATTACTCAGAAAATTAAGAGTAGCATCCAGATTTTGAAATACTGAGAATCAGACTTTGGTCCCATGGTAATCAGCATCATGAAGTCTTAAGATAGCAGAAAGTCATTAATAAATGTTTTACACAGGCTTTCTTTCATCTAGACTAAGATAAAAAATTGAAGTTAAATTATCATGAAAGTAAAGACTAAACTTAGTTAAACTATGATACCTTAACTGAAATAATAATTTTTCATTAAATGAAAGAAAATTTTTCTTCAAAGCAGCTAATAATAGATAATTACTTTATTGTGCAGATATTCTTAGATTTCCAAATTTTTCATACTATGAGATAAGAATATTCTTTGAGTGATTTTATTTTTAATGAAGAACTGTGTTTCTAATAATAAGTTTTTATAGTACATTTCTATTTGTACGGCAAGTTCTAGAATATATTTGAAAGTGATTCACCATTTAGGTTTTTATCAAAGAGAAGTGTTTAAAATGATTGAAATTCATAATTTTACACAGTTTTTTTTCATTTTCAAAATACACTCAGAGGTTAAATAAAAACCAGTATCTAGGTATATACATAAAAGAACATTTATAAAGTGCTTTACATGCTCTTTAAAGCAATCACAAATATAAAATAAAAATGATTGTTTCATTTTCTGAAATAAATGAATCATTTTATTTTTTAAATTAGTGTTCTGAGAAGAGTGTGAACTTAGTACCATATATTTCTGTATAATGTAGAAAATGAGAAATTCATCTTGTTCTTATGTATTACTGTGCTTCCTGTCGTGTCATCAAAAATAAATGAAAAAGAATAATTTACTTTTAATTTTATAATGAAAGAATATAGTTATGCTGGTCTTCTAAATATAATAGTGTTTTCATGTATCACTGTAACCACAGAGAGAAGCAGTAAAAAAAAAATAAAGTACCACAAAGTTAAAAATTGGAAAATATGCTCATTCTTTCAAATACACAGGTTAGAAAATATTATCTTGCATTAGACTTCTAAAGAATTTCAATGCTATAATTCTGGTCAGTTCTTACTCATTCAGATACAGAAAAAATTCAGACTTTTCATCCTATACTGTCTCAAAATTTTCACATGGTCTCATGTGTGAGTTTATTTGCTTTCCCGTTTCCAAACGGTAGTCATGTCAACACATCCATTATGCTTCCAAAATCAGTATAAATCATATACATATGCATATATGTTGCCCATCATTAGTAGCCCATGGCCTGTCTTCATCTCCATTCCTGAAATTAGGCAGCATTTCAAGAATGGGTTTCTGGTTTCATTTTATGCTCTGCTAATGTTAAAGTAATAGCTCTAATTCTCAAGATGTGACTTTATTCACAAACAGGAGCAATTTACAAAGTCTAATTAGGTTGATAGGCTGGCTATCAATATATTGACTATGTTTTCTAGAAAAAGAAATTGAGCAAAGGAAAGGAGATACATGAAGGAAATAGATTATATTTTGACAAATCAACAAACACCTTATTTTTTTAGTAAGTTCTGAGAAGTTAGAGACTTGTGTAGAAATGTTTATTCACACTATTTTTAGAAGAAATCAACCAGAACTTAGAAACATAATATAATAAAATTCTCTTATTTAAAAATTCCATTTGGTGTATAATATAATAAAATTCTCTTATTTAAAAATTCCATTTGGTGTAAGATTGCTACATTTTCAAAATCAGATGCATGTAACCATGACTATCTTCTCTGAGAATATTATAGATTATTCAAAACTACAACAGTCAGCATATGACTTTCATCCTCTGGTTAGACCAACATTCAGGCCTCTAGAAAATGAACCAACATTTTTGTGTGTCCTCTCCTTAGATAGTCTGTACTAAAACACATTAATATATCAAAATATAGAAAGATTACAGTATAAAAATGTAGTGCTTAGAGCCAAAATTCTTGAGAGTAATAGGTTTTTTGAAAAATATGCCTTTCCATGTTAATGCATAAAATCATTTTGAGTGGTTCAAGTTATAGAACCTAAATTTAATAATTAATATTTTAAAAAAATTCACTATATAGTCTGTGTAAGACTTGGATTTGTGGTAACTAATAGTAGCATCATTTTAAAGATTTAATAGAAAACAATGCTCCTGGAAGTCTGATGGAAGACTCAAAAAAAAAAAAAAAAAAAACTGAAAGAGCATATATTAGACAGGTAGATATGGGAAAAGTTCAATATTATTTAAGTATAGTCACTTCATGCAGAACAACAATACAACAGTAGAGTTTTCCTTTTTCTTTTCAACTCTGGGCCATTATAGAACATGAGGTCTGAAATAGCCCTATAGCTAACATGAGTTGAATTTACCAGGATCATAGTATTGGCTTCTTCTAGGAGTCTCACTAAAGGTAGTATTGTCTCTCCAAGTATTTTGAGGAATGGCAGACATCACAACAGACAGTTGGCATTATATAAGACACTTTCCTAATACTTTCAGCCCTAGAGGAATCTCTGACCAAGATTAAATCATTCTTTCTTTTCCTTATAGTTCAGCCCTTTGTGTACCTATCCCAGCTTTCCATTAGACCCTTTTTGCTAGACTTTCTTATCTCCATTTTTCAGTCCCATTTCTTGACTTAGAATTATTTGTTCATCATAATGACTTCAGAGGTACATATTCAAAAGATACTAGGAGTTTTCTTTTACCAGCTCCTAAAAATGTGTAAAACTGATTGAGTCTATTCATTGCTATAAATACTTGAGACAATTCCCTTTTGATGTTTGACCAATTTAAAGATTTCACCCTTATGTTTATGATTGTTAAGAAGTTCTGACTATGGTGTTCTCTATAAATTAGAGCTAAATCTTGACTTCTAGTGAAAATGGGTTAGCAGGTATGGCCTTGAGGATATGACTAAGTCACAATGTTTTGAATGTTTTGAATGAGAATAAATATTTTATATAAGAAATAAAAGGCCCAAAGGAACATTTCTTTAATATTCTGGATTCTTTCATGTGAAAACACATACCCATCTGCTCCAGAAGACACAATAATGTCATGAATGTGAAGAGATCCAAGAGTGTTGCAGGATATTTAATCACTCTATGAGACTGTGGACTGGAAACACCTGTTTCTAGTTGTGGTCTGGGTTAACCCTAGCACACACCTTTAACCAGAGAGTTTTAGATTTATTGTAAACAAAATTGATTAAAACTAACAATAGGTCAAGAGGAGGAGCAAGCAATTACTTGACAGGGAGTGAACATGGGAAAAAAAAGAGAGACTAAGTCAGGAGGACAGAAATAGAGACCCACAGAAGTAAAAATGAGGGACATTCAGATGGAAGGTTTTTAAAGATAGCGTGGAGAAGGAGAACTTGTTGTTTCCTTCTAGAATGCCAGTTGAGGAAGAATCCCAGCTGGGGGCTTTGTCTGCCTCTTTGGGCTAGCAGGCTTTCATCAGAGCATATGGCTCCTGCATCTTCATTTGGTAAAACTGAATATTTGGAATTCTGTTTTAAAATAACAGAATCTTAGTTTATGTAAGATTTACTCCACCAGTGATTTACAATAAGCAAAACTCTTTACAACCATCACTGTCACAAATTCTCTTATTTAGTTTTCATTGACACAATCATAGCTTACTTCGGCCAGTAACAAATAACATCAGGATCCTAGACTCTTGGCTGTCAGCTGTCAGGACTCGCTGTTTCTTCTCCACATCCTGCTGCTTGGAGTTAACAGCTCCCATCCTAGGGTGATAGCAAGGAGACATGCCAGGCAGTCTAGGAGAGTATGAAAGCAAACAGGAATAAAAATAAAGAAACACCATCTGGAATGCAAACTTTGTAAGCCTGTTGTCAGAGCCTGTGGTTCAACAGCTGCTTCTTAGGCATCCCTGATGAACTGTTGTCTTGAGGGTCAAGTGGTAACTGCTAAAGATATTAGTTTTGCCAGAGTCTTCACTGCAGCCATAGCTGTACCAGATACCTGTGTCTGCTCCTGCAGATTTCACCTTGGCATTGCCATTCCAGCTGTTCCCCAGTGGAATCTTAAGGAGCACTTTACATTCCCTTGGCAGTCAGAAATTCTAGTCTGGTGAAAATTGGAATTATGGAACAAAATCATTGCTAACAATACAATCACTGGTATAGACATTCTCATTTGTCTATGTAAATAAAACTTTTTTATCACTAAATAGTATGTGAACTCTCTTCCAATCAATCTCCCCAATATTTCAAATAAAGCCTTTTTTAACTATGTTTTTGCCTATTTGTGATTTTTATTTGTAATTAAGTAAATCTAAATCATTAACTACGGGCTAGTATCATTTAAAAACATTCATTTGCTTTAAATATAAAACGATAAAATTAGGTTTAGGAAGCTACCAGGAACTACTGTGAGTGGTAAGGAGATGCTCTGAATTGTGAGTAGGTTCTGAGAACTATGTTCGAAGTAGCTATAGAAATTTCCAATTAATGTTAGGGCAGATGGGGAGATCTGCTAACCCTAAAAGATTAAACTCACTAGCATTTAAGGCTTGGAGCTGTACAATTAAGAAAACTTCATATTGTCTTTCTGACTTTTAAATAAGATTGAGCAAAAGATACATCAGCTGATAGTACCTTTATTGTAAAACACTACACACCAGACACCAAATATATTGGTGGTTTGTTCTTAAACATCTCCACTTACATATGGGTATAAAGTAAAATTCTCTTCAGTATAAATTACCCAGATTACTTTTATTTTAGCATACACAGAACTCCTTTACTTAGGGAGAGACATTTTTCAAATGTGGTTCCATGCAGTTAGTACAAGAGCACCTAAGCCAACAAGAAATAATCAAAATTGAAGGGAATCTATTTATGGTTTGCTTGAATCTTCTTGTCATTGTTGGTTCAGGATAGAATTCTTATTACAAGAATGTCTAAAATCTGTGTTTCTTCTTTATTTTATGCAATAGAAATATTTGCAAACCAATACAAAAAGATTGCATGTGTTCAATCCAGTGTCAAATGGTAGAAAAAAATATGGGCATTTAAATACAAAAAGAAATCATAACCATGCTTATCAGGACAGTTAACAATACAATCAAAACATCATAAAGGAAATCCAATTACAGCAGATAAGCCCAAAAGAAAAATACTTTCTACATTTATTAAAATGCAAGATAATATTAATATTTACTCAGCCTAATAAGAATGGCTGAGAACAATATCAGATAAAAAAATAACTACTCTTGATGAGTGATTGCTATTGTTTTTCAATACTCTTGATTTTATTCTAAGGAATAACAGTAACAAATATTCTACTTCACTAACTATGGGTGCATTTTATATGTTTGAGTGCCAAATGCTCTCAAGCTAGTCTTTTTTGCAGAGTTGGAGCATTCTGTACTTCACCTGGGGTTTGTTTGCTTTTATACCTGTTTTCTTTGCTATTTCTGGATCTAATAATGGTGGAGCATATCCTTGCAAACTCAATGTGTTTACACACAGCACATTGTATTGATGCTTGTAGCACCTCAGGCTTTCCTAAGATTTCTTTAAAATTCAGTGCTTTAATGATACTTTATTTTGTAGTTACTATATTACAACTCTTTCACATAGCAATTGAAACCACTAGTAAATCATAAACAGCATGGGTTATATCATAACGATCAACTATAATATTATCTTAGCTTTAGACCTGGGAAAGTAGAAGAACCTTTTTTTTTTAATAAAGCCAAATAACAAATCCAACTGTGAAGACATTTTAATTGTAAATTAACATGTACATTCCACTTTATTCTCTGATTCACTGGTTGTAACATACATTTTGTCTTCCAGAGATTATAACAAGTCTATCTTGTCAATATTTACTAAGGAGAAAAATGTTCTCAAAATAAAGTCAAGGCAATTGCAGATTGTTTCCCTATAGATGAAGGTATTTCCAGGAATAACCATGGTTAGAAATAGTGGAAATCTGATACCAGAGCCTTAACTCCCCAATGCTGTTATTAGCTGCTTCTGATAATTTAGCTATCCAATCAACAAGTATTTATTGGACTTAGCTATATAAAACCTGCACTAAATATAGTAGGAGATATAAGAAAAATCTGAGACTTAATCCTGACCCTCAAACATTTGGTATGAGTTTCTTTAGTTTTTACATTTCCATCATCATTAGACTGTATCAAAATGGCAGATATTATATATGCATACATTCAAATACACATGTGGACACAAGTACCTCACTAATTCTTTTTAATCATTCTTGGAACAGTGATTAATAACTATAGGTATAAAAATAATTTGTCCAAAAGGACCCATAGAAATAGCAGATGAGCCATAAAATAGCCAATACAGAACAAATCCAGGCTTGGTTTTCCTAATTCATCTCTCTACTTTTAGTACTTAAGTGAAAAAAACAATCTCTTTCATAGCTGCATCAGTTTGATTTGGTTTTGATCAGTGACATGGTTTTCTCCAGTTTATATGTTCTTGCTAATACTGTGTCTGACTCTATATAATCAGTCAATATTTGTTAAATTAATATTACTTGGGATTAATTAAATAAATTATGAAAAATAATTATTGCAATATCTCTAGGGGTTGCTCATACGGTCTGGGATTCTAGACTACAACACAAAATTATATACATAATTAGGGCAGGCTGATAAATGACCACTCAAGGGTATCTCAATCTTCATCAATGGAAGCAGTAAACATGTTGTTGTAGATCTAAGGCAGATTTAGAAATGAGTTTAAATGAAGGTTCTTGAGCAGCTTACTAATTATGAATTATGCATATAGGCCTAAAGTAATTATTGTGGTCTTAAGAAAAGGACAGCTGTAGAGACAAAGGAGGGCATGTGACAATAGGTAGACTTTGCAGTGATGTAGCCTTGTGTAAGCACCACCAACTTTTGGGACATAAAAAGACAAAGGATGGATTCTCCCCTTAGGTTACCATAGGAAACATAGGTGGTGTCAAACTTCAAACTTTGGCTGTATATCAGTATTACAAGTTTTTAACATTTTTATATCCAAATGGTAGAACTATATAACATTTGTGTTAATATAGAATTCCAGGCTTGTGGTTAATCCATAACAACATAAAAAGTGAAAAAAAAAAGTGAAATAATTATTAGGTCCTTTTTAGCCATTCTGACAGGATACCTCACAAAAAGAATTAAAAAGAAAAAAAAGAGTTTGATCCCCACAGTAGAGAAGATGTGGTAAAACAGCTTTAGGAAAGCAGAGTTCTCCGCTTAGATGCAGAGAGTTAGCTGTTGAAACACCACCCCTAGAAACTTGTGATCCATCTCCCAACAACAACAAACTTCCAAATTAGCTCACACTAAGGACCAAACATCCTAACACAGAAGCCTATGTGGTCATTTCACATTGATCCCATGATGGAATGAACCCGCCAGAGAAAACAATATCAGACTGGAACATTTCAGTTCAGGTTGAGGGAATAAACATCCATGCTGGATTTTTGTTCCTCCTCAAATATTACTGCTATGTCATAAAAAATGCTGATGATTGTAGGTAAGAGTGAGTGATACATTGTGCATAATAGTTGCATATAATCAACATTTCTGTCAGATTGAAAGATTAAGTGCACACAGAAAAAACAATCAGGATACAAGATGGTTCTGACAAGTACAGAACAGAAGAAAATGCTAAGTGGAATAATATTTTTAAAAACACACATTTTGAATATATTTTGAGAACAGGAGAGGTACTTAATTAGAATAATTGAAGGGTCAAAGTTGCTTTTGCCAATTGGCTCTAAATAGGTAGCTGGGAAAAAATATCCTCAGTAACAAAGTATTTCTCTTATGACAAATATTATAGATGTTTCTAGGAATTGCAAACCTAGGACAAATGAAATTTTCAAACATGTTGTTGCCAACTTAAGTTATTTCATCTCTGTCAAAATGAGGAAGAAAGGTTTGCGAGCAGTAGCTTGTCTCTATCTGGTCTCTACATATGTCTTACATATATTTACATTTCTCATTTCTACTTCAGAATACCTGACCCAAGTTACTTAACTGAGAAAGGATTTATTTGGGCTCATGGTTTAAGAGATAACATGTGGTTGTACATGTCTGCTATCCCATCAGTAATGGAGAAGTCTTTCCCTTTCTCCACATCCTCAGCAGCATGTGATGTTTGTCGCTTGAGATATTGATCTTAGTCGTTCTGATTGGTGTAAAATGTAATCTCAGGATCATTTTAATTTGCATTCCCTTGATGACTAAGGATGCTGAACATCTCTTTAAGTGTTCCTCAGCCATTCCAGATTCCCCTTTTGAGAACTGTTTCTTTAGCTCCATACCCCATTTTTAATTGGGTTATTTTGTTTGCAAGAGTTTAACTTCTAGAGTTACTTATATAACTTGGATATTAACCCTCTGTCAGATGTAGGGTTGGTGAAGACCTTTTCTCAATCTATAGGATGCTGTTTTGACCTATTTAGTTTCCTTTGCCTTACAGAGGCTTTTCAGTTTCATGAGATCCCATTTATCAATTGGTGATCTTAGAGCCTGAGACACTGGTGTTCTGCTCAGGAAATCGTCTCCTGTACCAATGCATCAAATAATATTTTCCACGTTCTTTTCTATTAGAATTAGTATATCTGGTATTGAGGACCTTGATCCACTTGGACTTGAGTTTTGTTTTTTTTTTTTTTTTTCAGGGAAATATATACGAGTCTATTTTCATTCTTCAACATGCAGACATCAAGTTAGACCAGCACTATGTGCTAAAGATGTTTTCTATTTTCCATTGTTTTGATTTCCTGGTCAAAATCAAGTGCCCATAGGTGTGTGGGTTTATTTCTAAGTCTATTTCATTCCATTGACCCACTTGTTTGTTTCTGTACCAACTGTGCAATTTTTAATTACTATTTCTCTGTAGCACAGTTGACAGAGGGGGTAGTAATTTCTCCAGAAGTTTTTTATTGTTCATGGTTGATTGGTTAAGCTATCCTGGGATTTTTATTTTCCATTGGAAGATGAGAATTGCTTTTTCAAGGTCTGTAAATATACTCTTGGAATTTTGATGGGAATTACATTAATCTGTAGATTGCTTTCGGTAAGATGCTCATTTTAACACTGTTAGTCATACTCATCCACCCATGACCTTCAGTGATTCTTCTATCTTCTGATATCTTCTTCAATTTCTTTTTTAGGCAGTTGAAGTTCTTGTCATACATATCTTTCACATGCTTGAATAGAGTTACATGAAGATATTTTATTTTGTTTTTGGCTCTTGTGAAGAGTGTTGTGTTCCTAATTTCTTTCTCAGCCCGCTTATCCTTTTTATATAGGAGGGTTACTGATTTCTTTGAGTTAATTTTATATCTAGCTACTGTGCTGAAGTTGTTTTTCAGCTATAGGAGTTCTCTGGTAGAAATTTTGTGGAATTGCGAACTTATACAAACACTCTGCAAATCAACCTGGAAGATTCTCAGAAAATTGGAAATACTTGTACCTGAAGGCTTAGATACAACACACCTGAGCATATACCCAAGGATGATCCACCACAACAAGGATGCATGCACTGGTATGTTCAAAGTAGCTTTATTCATAATAGCCAGAAACTGGAAATAACTCAGTTGTCCCTCATCCGAAGAATAGATACTCAAAATGTGATTCATTTACACAACAGAATACTGTTAAGCTACTAAAAACAAGAACATCATAAATTTTGCAGGCACATGGAAGGAACTAGAAAATACCAATCTGATTGCTGTAACTTAGATCCAAAATGACATGCATAACATGTACTCATTGATAAATGGATATTAGCTATGAAATACAGGACATCCATAATGTATTGCACAGACCCAAAACATTTAAACAAGAAGGAAGGCCCCAAAATTGTTAAATCTTACCTAGAAGCAGGAATAAAATAGTCATAAGAAGCAGAGGAACAGAGGAAAATGGTTGGGAGAGGGGAGTGGGAGAAAAATGAGCAGGCAGGATCAGGTGTGAAGAGAGAAAAGAGAGAAGGGCAGAGGGGCAGGAGAATGAATGAAAAGTTGCACCTGTCAGGAGTAGGGATGCAGTGTGGGGGCAATCTCTCCCAGAGACCTGGGCCTGGAGAGGCAACCAGGACTCAAAGAAGCAGACCTTAGACAAGATGCCTAACAGTGAGGACTTGGAATCTGAAGAGGCCACCTCTTGTAGCCAGGCAAGACCTCCAGAAGAGGGAAAAGGATGCCAACACACATACAAAACTTTTGACCCAAAATTTGTCTTTTCTAAAAAAATGCAGGGTCTGAGATGGAAAAGAAACTGAAGGAATGGCCAACCAATAACAGACTCAAATTGAAACCCATCCCATGAGCAAGCACCAATCTCTGACACTATTAATAATCTATTGATACTCTGTTATGCTTATAGGCTGGGTCTAACCTAACTGTTCTCTGAAAAGCTCTACCCAACATCTGACTAGAACAGGTGCAGATACCCACAGCCAAATATTGGATGGAGGTCAGGGACACTTATGGAAAAGTTGTGGGAAGATCATGAAAGGGATAGAAACTGCAGAGGAAAACCAACAGAGTTAACTAACTGGGACCCCCCTGGGAGCTCTCAGAGACTGAGCACAGGCTGGATGGAAGCTCCCCCACCCCTTCCCCCCCACACACATATGTATAGCAGATGTACAGCCCACTCTCCATGTGGGTCCCCCAACAACCAACTGAAGCAGGAGCTGTTCCTAAAGCTGTATGTAGCCTGACTATAGAATCTGTTCACCAACAGGGCTGCCTTGTCTTACAGTAGATGATGTGCATAATCATATAGAAAACTGATGCACCAGGGTAGGGAGATATGCAGGGGGTGCCCCACTCTCTCAGAGAAGAGGAGGAGGGGAGAAGGAACTCTGTGAGGGGAACTGGGAATCAGCATTGGGAATGTAAATAAATAAATAAATAAATAAATAAATAAATAAGGGAAAAAGAGATACCATGTGTCAGTGTGACGAAAGCATGATGGCAGTAGTTTTCTCACATCTGGAAGAAGTAAAAACCTAGTGCTAGAAGCAATAGTAATGAAATCAGGAGGTAGATATTTGCTAGGCATTTTAGGTTAAAAAACAACAACAAAAGAAAGTGAATGACTCATTTCTTGGCTAAAAGCTGGGAATGTCTTTGTTCAGATTTGTCCTTTACAGGGGCAAGATTTGGAGAAGTAATTAAACCTAAAGGCTTTAGCCATAGGCTGAAAATTCCAGAAGGGATATCTGGTTCTCCCTATGTATTTCCCCTAAATGAATGCTGTTTTCCAGTAACTATACTGGGTGTCACCTCAATATCTGTAATGGAAACTGGATTGATAAACATAATCCCCTCTCTCTCTCTGTCCAGTAAAGCCTTATAACTCCAAGGTAGGTGGCAGAATGATACCGTGTGGCCAGAAATGACTGCTGCTTTCTAGAAGCAGTTCTCTTTCTCTCACATTCTCTTTAATGAAATGTTTCTGAAACTCATATTCTGTGATCTGTAAGTTTCAGTCTTTGGATTTACAAAACAAAGGCCTTACAACAACTGGCATAGGGTAGCTTTGGCAACCTAGAACTTTATGGCACCCCAGATTCCTTAGCTAAAGCATCTAATAACAAAGAAGACTGCTGTCACTCTCAAAGACACTCAGGGATTTTTGTATCCATAGGTCCTTGCTATAAATCTCAAGAACCAGCATGTAGTGGCCCACTTTCTCTGGCTAGGCCTTACTTCCTGAAGGGTTCACAGCAAGTCCTCTCTACCAGCTGGGAAATATTTCACATTCAAATCATGATTCTTATGCAGTTTTCATGAGACTCCCACAAACCGCTGAATCTTGGTTGCCCTGATTCTCAAAATATGTAGGTCTTTGACAAACTAAGCTCCATGAAGTAATGACAGAAGAATCTTAGGACATCTCCAATAATTACTATGATTTACAGTTTGTGATTGACTGGAAAACAAGCAGGTATATTATGAAATCATTCTTAAAAGCTGTAATCCAAATTAACCTTAGAATCAGAAACATTAAAACAAAATCAAATTTGCCAGTATATGAGGAAATGCCAGGAAAATATATTGAGAAGAAAATTGAAGAAATGTTTAAATAATTAAGATTGTAAATTCATATTCACATAATAAGACCTTGTTATAAAAGAGAACATTTGCTACAAGAAAATAATGAAATTGGAAAAAACACAAAATCAGTGGAGAATCAAATACAAATTTAGAAAATTTTGAAGGCATGTGTTCTATTTTAATAGATAAATACACTTAACCTGGTATAAAAGACAGACTTTGTCAGGAGAGTATTTGTCAATCTAATAAGAAGAATGAAAAACAAAAACACAAAGAAGAAAATGTTCTTACAAATGTTATAGTAAAAAAAAAAAGTCTTCCAAACAGTAGAATGGTGGACAAGTGTCAGGAGAAGCAAAAATGGACACACCCAGATGAAGATGTGTCAAATATCAGAAAACTAACTGAAAAGAATCTTAAGTCTACTAGATCTACAAAATTACAATGAAATTTCAAATTGGTATTAAGATTTACTTTAGTTCACTTGTAAAACAACAACAACAAACACTTTAAATGGTTTAGCATGGAAATTATTTACTTAATTTGGAAACAGCCATCAGTAGCATTTCAAGAACTTCGGCAGCATCCTAAGCAATTATCATTAGATATTCAGTAGTTGAATAGCTCTACAGAACCCTTGGCTGTATGTCGCCTTGCCTTGCATTCTGACTCAGCTCCAGTCTGGTTACAAATAGAAGGTTGCATGCTGATCTCCATCCAGCTCCATCCCTTTGGACTTGGCATTTATTTAGGGTTATTTAGCAGGATTCTGGCTCTTCTCAAGGTCTTTGGCTCAGTTTTCCTTACTGACCTTCCCCACTGTGGATCACTTCTGAGAGCACATGGCCTCTCATATCCTGCCAGCACAAGAACTAGCGAGAAAATTGAAGAATAATAAAAAAATCTTACATATTTTGCTTGAAATTTCCATCCTCGTTTTACTATCTATTAGATGGTTGTAATTTTTTTCCTTTGGTTGGGGAACAACTTATTGTATACAATACTTGTTGGTTTGATTTTAGTGTATTCCTGTACATAACAAACTGAAATATAAGTTTCCCCATAGTATTTCTGTCAGTTTTCTTCCAGTCATTCAAAGTTTGCACATTATATAGTACATATCTGAACCATCTGTAGCTACAATTCACAGCCCATTTATGTTCATATCAGCAAAACATATTCCAGTAGACATAAGTTGAATGATGATGGATTCCAAAGTGACATTAATGGAAATGACCAAAATACAGGACTTGCTGCCTGTCACAGGGACAAAAATTACAGCCATATTGAAAATGAGTTAGTCACACTGTAGAAACTCACCAAGCCTAAGGATAATTTTTAATCATTTGATATAGTTGTAAGAAAAGCACCATAATTTCAAAATGCAGTAATTCAATTATATAAGCAACAAGTTCAATGTGAAAAGCATTCTGTGTGGTTTGTATGTTTCTGTAGCACTCACATCTTGTCATAGGAAGGTGTTAGAAACCAATCCAAGGTCCTGAATAGACCTGAAACTTGAAATCAATGTTTACCCTTGTTTTTAATAGCAGCTTGCTTTCAACATTAATTGCATCTATTGCAAACTCCCACTGGCCAGTTTTAAGCATTCGGCTACATGGAAAGTTCCCAGTAGCGTTATTGAAACCTACAACTAACAGGCTCCCTTGGTTTTTCAGAACCAATGACCCTGACTATCACTGGCTGCTTAATCTCTTGACAAGCAGCCACAGGATTTCTGAAATTAGCTCCTTTTTCTGGACTGTTTTCATGGAAGGTTTATGGTAAGTAATTACAATGTCTTTTTATGGTAAGTAATTACAATGTCTGTTTATAAATTCTAGTAATCAATTGTGACTACAACTATTATTACTAGACATCGTTCTTTTCTGGAATGCTAGACATAAAGGAGACTATCACAAGATTTATGCCTAGTTGGGTCTGAATTATATTAATCAAATAAATGCAGAATTTACTAATATATTACATTTGAGCAATTAAAACTGAGGCTCTTTTATGGTTGAGTTATTTTACTTATTTTCATTCCAGTTGTTGCTTCCTCTCAGTTCCTCCTCCCACAGTTCCTTATCGCATTCCTGCTCCCCCTTGCCTGTGAGAGGGTGCTCTCCTACTACCAGGCCTCCCTCTTCCCTGGGACTTCAAGTCTCTTAAGAATTAGGAAAATCTTCTTACACTAAGGATGTATATTAGTATTTACCATTGTACTGAATCCACATATTAGAAAAAATAGTTAATAGGTGTCTGTTAGACAATAGTAGTAGACTCATGACTTTGAGACCTCGTGAAAGCTGAAGGTTTGGGATAAAAGGCATAGAACATTCTTTCCTTGATCCAGAGGCCTAGATATACAGATTGAACAGAGGTGATTTAGTATGATGAACAGCATCTTTAACTTTATATTCAGAAGACAACCAAAGGAAAATTAGAATCTTGAGTTTATCACTGAGTTATAAGCTGTGAGTATTCCATTGGCTAATCTGAACTTCATTGCTCAATGTCAAAATTTTAAACTTAAAAATAACAAAAGCATGTGGAGGGAATATAAAACATTTCCCATTTTAACATATTTTTTTTCAATTTTTATTATTTTATTAATTTACATTCTTGTCATTGCTCTCCTCTTGGTTCTCCCTTTCACAGTTTCTTATCCCATTCTTCCCCCCCTTTGCCTCCGAGAAGGTACTCTCCCTCATCAGACCTCCCTCTTTCCTGTGGCTTCAAGTGTCTAGGGAATTAAGGCCATCACAGCTTCCACTGAGGCCAGACCATGCAGACCTCTGAGATATATGTGCCAGGGGCCTTGGACCAGCTGGAGTATGCTGCCTGGCTGGTGTCTCAGTCTCTGGGAGCTCCCTGGGGTCTGGGTTAGTTGATACTTCTGTTCTTCCTATGGGGTCTCTCTCCATTTCAGCTTCTTCAATCCTTCCACTAAATTGATCATAGGGGTCCCTGACTTCAGCCTAATGGTTAGCTGTATTTGTTTCAGTCTCAATCAGCTGCTTGTCGGGCCTCTCAGAGGACAGTCATGCCAGTCTCCCCACCTGTAAGACTATTATAGCATCAGTAATAGTGTCAAACTTTGGTGCCTCTCCATGAGATGTATCTCAAGTTGGGCCTGTCATTGAACTTCCTTTCCTTCAATATCTTTTCGATTTTCATCTCTGCATTTCTTTCAGACAGGATTTTTAAAGTGACAGACAGTAGTTGATTTTGTTAGATAATATTCACATCACAAATCAGCTTTCATAAATATTTTTGACCTAGAGAAAGTTCGAACTATCAGGCAATGCCTGTCTATAATACATGTTACTAGGAAGGCTACAAAAATATAGAAAAAGATCTAAGGCTGTAACAGTCACTGACAGAGTACTTATCTAGCATGGGTAAAGTTGTGTTAACTTCCCAGTACAATATTAGAGGGAAATAAAGCAAGAGATAACTCAGTCAGTATCAAGCCACCTCTGGATTGTCACTTTTGAAAATATGAACTCTTCTTTAAAGTAGACTGAATAAGCATAACTCCCACAGCTGCAGTTACAAGAATAAGAAAGAAGCCAGGAAGTATGTGGAAGGATTAACGGAGCATTTTTATTCCAAAAAAAAAAAAAAAAAAAAAAAAAAAGAGAGAGAGAGAGAGAAGTTGAACATAATGAAATTCTGAAGTTCTCTGGTTATCAATCAACAATCCAGCCACAGGGAATAACTTCAAAGCTTTTTTTTTTTTGCCAAAACTGAATATTCTTATTTTTATGACTAATATAATATCGTAGTAGACACTTTCTATTACTTTCTAAGTGAGTTAGTCACTTATTCTAATCAAGGAATCTGAGTTTGAAAAAAATCCTAAAAATGTTCATAGAAAGTAAGTATAGGAAGTAGGAAGTTGGGAGTAGCAACTAAAAGTATTTCTACTATCCATACTGCAAGTGATACCAAGCAGCTTCTCAAAGAGATTAATAAATCTTAGAAACATGCTTCAGTTGGTGAAATTAATGGCTTGTTAGCCATTATAAATGAACATTAGTGATGGGTACTCACTGAAATTAATAACTTTAGATTCAAGAAATGTAAATTGACTAAAGGATATAAAAAAATCACTCCCCATCTTTGCATAATCAGAGAAAAAATTTTGCAAGTCTTTATCATTACATAGTCTTGTATCCAGCCATTGGTTTCTTAAGTACCTGACCTGACATCAGTCAAAAGAGGAAAAGAATCCTATATCCAGGATGTAAGTAACCTATCTATATAAGATGAGGCCTCCTTTCAATATTTAGTTGAGGGGACAACAGGTCACTGAGCTGCACAAATATCAAATTATTCTATGCCTACTTGTGACTGTTTACAAAGTAAATTTTTTAATATATAGGGGGATTTATTCTAAAGTAATTTCAATTTTTATGCTCATAGTATAAGGCTTGAAGATGTAGGACTCATCTTTACCTATCTACAATGGTCTCTGGAGTTTATGATCATCCTATAATACTCTGTTTTTCTATGGTCAAAATAACATAAATTATGTTACATAACCCAATTGTTAAAGCTGTGGTTTTCAGTTTGACACTAGTGCATGTATGCAATTAATGATATGGGTGAAATGAGGTGACATCGTTTTGTTCAAAACATCAAAGAATCATAATTCTCTTGGCAATTATAACAACTTATAATGGTTCTGTTCCATTAGAGAAAGGAAACTAAGTGAATATTAGTCCAAAGACTGCATTTTCCCTCTCAAAGCTTTTCTCACTTATACAACATCTAATAAATTTTAGAAAAATATATCAATTTTACATGTTTACATAATGAATCTCACTCAGTTTTCCTCCATCCTCCTCTCTCACCCTGCTATCTTACTTGTTAAAAATCTCCTTTTCAACAAGTATCTCTCTTTTAGTTTTACAGTTGGGAGTGTGTGTGTGTGTGTGTGTGTGTGTATTCCACTGAGTTTAGTTAAATTTTCCTTCCAAAAATAGTTTGGAAGTTTACTGCAAAGGTGTAACTGATCATTAACTAAACCACTAATGCCTTCTACCTACAAGCACTCTCCATAGCCAAAACTCCTAAAGGAAGGGATGGTGCATTACGAGTCCCACTTTATCCATCCAATCTTGTGCAAGTTTCATACAAGTTATTCAGTTGCACTGAGGTCATGAATGCAAATGTTGAGCCATGTCTTTTGGTGAACACCCCATACTCCTAGCTGTTATGCCTTTTTTGTCTTCTCTTCTATAAGGTTCCCTGAGAGGAGGTTGAGAGGAGGGTTATAGAGCTTTTCCATTCAGAGATAAGCATTTTACCAACCCTTATTCACAGCGCCTTTTGCCATTTCTTGGTTTCTTTGATTAGTGCTATTTTGCTGCAGTGAGACACTTAATAGATTAGGCCTAAGAACATTAGTAATCTATTGATATCAATGTAATATTTAGAAGACAACTTGAGAGAAAGAACAAGCAGCAACTGCTCTAGTAAGTTCCCTCTAGGACCTATGACTTCTCTACCCAAAAGCTTTTGGCAATATTTACAGAACCAAGTCTGACTCTCTTTCTGTGAAATGTGCTACAATTCCAATTAGTGTGGTGGTAGAATGAGTGCTATGGGAATAGCATTTAAGGATATACTAGCAGGACATTCTTGTCATTATTACAATTCATATTTGAGTAAGACTAAGACTATTGGTGGCTTTCTTTCTATCTTAGATTCTGAATAGCGCCTTCTAGCACTGTTGTGGTATACTCAAGTGGGAAGCAACTAGGTCAACACCAACTTGATTTCTCCTATGTCCAGTGACCAGTGAGTGCGTGCTGCCTTTGGTATTCTGGATTTTTACCCCCATTCTCAACTGCTTCCAGATCCTTTTAACCTTCCCACCAACCCAGCCATCATCTCTTTTTTTCTTTTTTCAAAAATACAAATAGAAAGAAAAGGAAAAACCAGCAATAACAAAATTAAAAGAGACCAATAAGACAAAATAAACAATACAATACAATGTTAACAAAAACACCACTGAGTTCATTTTGTAGTGGCCTACTACTCATGGGCTGGCATGATTCCTGCCCTGAAGTGTGGATGATGTACGCAGTGATACTGTGTTGTGTTGTAGGAAACTTAAAAATTTATTCTCACTTTGTAAGAGGGCACTGATTGCATTGGCTTCTTGGTTAACAATGGAGCACTTTGCCTACTTCCCCTTCTTAATGCTGGGATCCTATATTCTTTGGACTTATACAGGTCTTCATGGTGACACCGTTTCTGAGACTTCCTCTGTGAGTATTCTAACTTGTAAGTTAAAAATTAACCAGGTACTTAATATCTGAACAATTTTCTTAGAAAAATGAACAGTTTCACTACGAAAAAAAGGTCATTATAATTATTAGTTTCAATCATTAATGTCTTGGTCTCTTTCCTCACTTGTCAGTATTGGATATATTCTAGGTGGCCTACAACTTTACAAACTCTGTGTATATGTGCGTGTGTGTGTTTATGTCTGTTGTGTTTGTAGTTTGGGAAACACATAAGACTAGAAGAGAGAAAGAGATATAATAAAAGCATGCTGTGTTTTTAAAGTAGTACTTTCTTAACAAAGTGATTTACATTATTCCAGTTTGCTGGTTTTAATTTTCTTATTTTAAATGATGGGTTTTTTTTTGCCTTATTGCTTTTCAGCAGTAGTGATGATTGGAGCCTTGATGAAACTTCTTATTGTTTTAACTTAGGAATATTTCTCCTACAGGAAGTTTAAAGTTTAGGCCATAGAAATTGTACTTGTAAAATTACAATACAGTTTGCCACATTGTCCTAGAAATTTGTCTTCCTTCTTTTAGATTAGAGAGCTTGTTTGATGTACTGACTTCCCTGCTGTCAGTATGTTATAGTATCATGTTTGATTGTTTGTTAATCTCAGGGATGTAATCAGTATCCTATTAATGTATTAATTGAAAATCCTCTAGTTAAAAGTGTTTCACAAATATGCTAGTGATTGAAATTTCCTCTTCTGTGAACTTCCTGTGAATACTTTTAAATCTGCAATGTGTTCATAGATATTTATAATCAGAGCTACAGGCATTTATAATTAGTAATGATTTCCAATTTCTTTGGTGCTTTGACGTATTTAATGCTTTAACTGTGTCACACAATAAAATAGTCTGCTTCTGAATGTAATTCTGGATTTAAGCTAAATTTTAAAGCACAAGTATTTGTGAATATAATGTATATTTTATAAATATACAACTTATAAAGTTGGAACCACAATAAGAAACCACTAGTATTCATTTGTTTCTTAGCTTCTTTGCTTGATATTTGTAGTCCCACAAAGTAACACTGTTTTTTCCCTGAATCTCAAATAATAAGACATGATATTACTCAGAGGATTAGAGATAAAATAGTTGAGTATTTGGAGTCCAAATTATCTGTCGTTGTGTATTGTTTCTCTGCCTTTTAAATAACTTAACCTCTCTGGTCCTCATTAATTTCATATGAAAAATGAGAAAATATTTACTTGTGTTATTGCTGTTTTAAATCATTTTATAAAGGGTATCAAGATCTACACATATATTGAAGGAAATTTAGAGTCAAAACAAATAGTAATAACATGGATGGATATGTATATAATGGCAATCAATCAGAGAAGAAACCATGAATTCGGAAAACAGCTTAAAGAGGTGTATTAGAGGGTTTGGAGGGAGGGATGGAAGATGGAAAAGGATTTAACTATATTATAATCTCAAAATGATAAAAAAAATAATTTGAATAAAAATGCTGCTCATGATATCAAAGTCCAAAGTTTATTTCAAATTATAATACAAATGTATAATGATAAATACAGCATAGCATTTCTATAGTAAATATAATACAGGCATAAAAATAGACACATTATACAGTTAGGAGACTTCAAGATCCCCATAGGATAGCCTTACAGCCATTTGACTTTTGACAAAGAGACTAAAAATATAGGCTAAAGACAGAGTCATCAATTATGGTGCAGACCAAACTGGAGTAAATGTATCTAATACAAAAATAAGCATATTAAATCTATTGCCTTTTTAGTCTCCCAAAACACTGCTTTTCCTGTTTGCATTTACATTTATAAATTAAATATAAAAGGTGATTTTCTTGCTTGACTGGAAATTTTAGATTTGATTTCATCTTTGCCATCACTGTAATATTATATTCACAATTCTATAAATTTTATAATTATTTGAATGAAGATTACTAATGAAGTTCATGTGCATTTCATATACTTGTACAGCATTTTATAATAAGGAAATTGATGAATCAGAATGATATCCATTGAAATTCATTGTTTATAACTGAAACAAAATAAAATGCCAATCTATAAGAGAATATAACAAACTAATATCATCACTTGTTAGCAAAAAAAGCCTGATAATTGGTGAAAGTAATTTAATTATGTTTTTTCTCCTTGAATTTTAGTTTAACTCTCATTTCTATGAATTCATGAAATACTCTTGACATCTTGATTAAATGGAAATGAAATAATAAGATATCAACTACAGTCAGCCTTGATTAATATCAGATTTTTGTAAGGAAATTAGAAAACTTCAATATCATTTTTTCATCCATAGTACACATCTTTAGATGACCTAAATACACTTTACATTTTAAATGTATGAGTTATGATGGTATCTTATGAAACTTTCTTTTCTGTAAATGTGTTTCATAGTCCAGAGAAAGGGTGACCCATAAAGTTTGGAGGCATGCATTATTTAGCAGAAAAACAGTTGTAGATGATATATTTCATCAAAACCTCTAGCTACTGAACATGACATTTGTACTATCCCTTCTAAGGCTTGATTAACATTGACAAATAAGACATAGAGAGTATAATACCCAGGCGAGTAGGAGAAGGAATGTGAAATGTTACCTACATAGCCATTGCAGTTAGGTCCAACAGCAGTATAGGTTGTGAGCAATGCCTGTTGAACTTCCACAAGTGTGGCTCTATGATTAATAAGTCATAGACAGGGGACAAAGTCACAGAGCCATGTTTGTCTCAGCTAAATTATAATTGTCTCACAGGCTTAGTGCTGAATAAACTTACCATTTCTAATTCTTTCTCAGTCTCTGGCCAGCTGGTTCAACATAGCTGTTTTGGCTCAAACTCCTCTCTAAGATGAATGACTCAACCTAGTCTGCTTACCTTCTGACTGAATTGCTATTCTTGGCTACAAGTTACCTCTGAGAATCTGTTCTAATCTTCTGGCTCTCTCTCTTTTCTAGTTCCTTCTTTCTTCACCTGTATCTAGCTTATTCTCTCTATAAAACTGTTCCAGTAGCTAACTAACTAACTAACTAACTAACTAACTAACTATCTCTCCCTCCCTCCTTCTTTTTCTTCCTCCCCCCTCTTGATGTCTCTCTGTCTGTCTGTCTCTCTCCACTCTTCCCCTGAATATTTATATTCATATATTATTTAAAATCACTGGGATTGGTACAAATAATATAATTAAAAATTATGATTTTTGTTTGAATGCAGAAAGGTGGTAATATAATTAACACAGAATAAGTCTAGAGTTACAAGAGATTAACAAATCCAATTTTAAATGACAAGGCTGAGATTTCAATTTGGTCATTACTCTGTCCTTTAGCTCCTTAAGAGTTATTTATGGAAACCCTAAAGAAGATTCACTTTAGGACTATAATTTTTGGAATGCTATTTAAAAATTCCTCAAAGAAATTTTCTCCAAAACTTTTTTCTGTGTTTCCCAGATTTAATAAAAAAAAAATCACTTGGGCAAAAAAATATAATTCAATCATCTACTTACTGTGTGACAGGAGTCCTAATTCAGATTGAAGAAAATAAAACATGGCAATCTAATCTGAAACATCCCAGCAATTTACTATGCTATTACTCTGTCACTATGAGTGGACAAGATCAAAAGAAAGAAAAGAAAATGGATCTCAGAAAATAAACAAAGTAATTGCCTTGGAATCAAAAAAGGATTCTATCTGTACTATGCCTTGAACCTAAAGAGTGGTTTCTTCTGTATGTGGATGGGCCTGGAGAATATTCTAGGCAGAATATAAGGCAAAACTAAGCAAAACTAGGCACACAAGGCACCTGAGGTCACATGTCCTAGGGAAGATGTGGTAAAAAATGAAGTCAGATTGTAAGCACCCATGTAATCATGTTGCCAAAAATTAGCAGCAGTTTACTCAGAAAATGGATATCATTAGGACTATTCTAAAATGATATTATCAAGAAATGATAATAATTGCATGAAGACAATTACCTTTATGTGGAAAATGAGTTAAGAGTATTTTTTTTTACAATAACATATAAGACTTGGGCTATAGATTTTCTAGGGACAGAAAAATATAATGAAAATTTACGACTGCATAAGGTTTGTACTTCTAAGTGCATTAGTTACCATAGCCAAATTACCAGATCCAAAAATAGTGACAGTGGGAATAAGAAGAATACAGGACTCAGTTCATCCAGACTGAATGGGAAGGTAGAGCCACCCACAGTAAGTCAAGAATATGAATCTGTAATTGACAAAATTATTTTCAAAAGTGCCTTTGGATTACTGATCTTAATAACAACAGAAATGGGTGAAAATTAAGCATCTAGGTTGAAAGCTTAGAAAGTGTCCCAAAACCTGATCTCTCCCCTTCACACACCAGATGTTCTCATGTTCCCAGCAAAGAAAGCTGAAGAGCTGTACCTCAATTATCTCATCTTAACAGCTACTTGGTGCTTGGATCTTCTGAGATCTGCATCCTAATCTGCACTATCCTTACAGTAGTGACTACCTTGATATTCTTTTTACTCCCTTCTCTGAAGTGTCAGACATGAAATTTTGCTTTCTCTACAATCCTACATATCCATTGACAGGGAGAGTCTTCTGAAGGAATCACATCATCAGGGAGTCATCAGGGGGATACTGAACTCATTCTTCACTTTCATGCATTTCACTGACTTGCAATATTCATTTAGAAAAATATTATATTCTGACTCCATTTTTGCATTGGTGGGAGAATTAATCTGGTAACAACTGCATCATAGGCAGATGTGATTGCCTTGGTTGTATCTTCAGGAGGGTTCCATTAAGGCATTAGTGTACCATGCCTTAATTAGTTATATATCTTCTTTCTCAATTGGATTTATGAACAGGGGAACATTTTGATTTTCGGTTTTGGTCCTTGGGGCCTAGTATCTGCATCAGTAAATGGTGTTTGGCTATGTAATGAGAGATTAAAGGATATGTGACTTTTTTCTGAGACTGTAAGGGAAAGAAATCATTTGTCACCGAAGGGAAAATGAAGTGTTCTTTATACTCCCTTTTCTGTAATATGTCTGAGTCCCTTGTACTTTACCTACTCATCATTCTGCACTATTTGATGGCTCTTACTATCTAATTCTAGCTATTTTCTTTCTCCTTATGTTCTCTCTATTATTCATCAGCATACAATAATCTGTTTTCTGTTCTTTTACGGGTTTACTAAGAAACACCTAACCATTATTCAAAACAGTTTCTTCTGCCTATACTACTTAAATATTTTGAATTTCCCATTGCACTTATGTGTTTATATTGGTCCTCACTGAGAAATAACTAAATATGTACTTCATAAGAAAACACTTTAAAACATACTGCATAACTCTGTAGTCCTTTGCTAAGGTCTATAGAAGGCTTCTAGGCTGTAGATGAGAGCTTTGCTTGCATTTCTTGCATTTCTGTTCATTAAACATTGCACAAACACACACACACACATATATTTGAAATGTAGATATGTATAACACATATATCTTATATATGAAATATATACATAATCTAATATGTGTACATATTATATAAATTATATATGTGAAGTTTAATAGATTAACTATACATATATGTACACATTATATATATATATATAAATATATATATATCATATGTTTAATATCATCAGAAAATTTTTGATATCCAAAAAGGTAATATAGTAGTGTTTATGTGTCTTTCTTCTCATAAATTACAATCAAATGCAAAACTTTCTAAAATGAGGGCAAGAAACTCCATTCCTCTTCTACCATATGCAATAAAATGACAATCATAGGTGATGATCTAGAAAAAGCAAGTACTCAATAGCCATTTATGCTACTTGTGATTTGATCTTAGGCTTCACAGACTCAAAAATTATGAAACATATATTTCTATGGAATAGCTGTGTCATCTGTGGTATATAAACATGGTTTCCTGTATTACTAAATCAAGTAGAAAACAGTTCAGTCAGTGGACCAACATATTTTAAATGTCAACCTAAAATCTTGCTCTTAATTTCTCCTGCTGTGGCTGTCATAATATCTATAATATATTTTAAAAAGTGCACTACATCATATTATTACATTATACTGAATTATGTTTTAGTGATATATGAGATATCATAATTATTTTATCATCAATCTTTTCTGTGTTAAATAATCAGTCAGTAAATATCAGTCATCTTTAATTACTTCAGATATACTAGCAAAGAACCAGAAATGATTCTTCAAAAAAAGAAATCAACCAGGACTGGAGATAGAGGTCAAACATAGTGTGTGTGCCTGGATACTGTGATGCTCTGGATTTGATTCCCAGCATTCCTGCCCCTAACATGCCCAATTCCTTACTTGTTAAAAGCTAAAATATTTTCATATGAAAGAGCTGATCTAGTAAGAGCATGCATTACTTAGTAAAATATTTTAGTTTCATGATATGACAATTTGTATAAAGATAAGTTATTAAAAGTCAGAATTTGCATTTCAGTTGAATAGTAATTATAAAGTAACAAAAAAGATGGATATTTTTGAAAGTGTATTTGTAGTTAAGAGACTGAGGTCTTAACATTTCAAGAGATTACCTGAATATTGCTTGACTTCATGTCTGTAACAACTTACTAACACATTACACTGTGATCACTAAAGAAAACATTTGGCAGGGAATTCGATGATCATTTTGTTACTGGAATTCAGGCATCTTACTTAGGGTTTCTATTGTTGGGACAAAGCACCATGACCAAGAGCAACTTAGGGAAGAAAGTGCTGATTTTTATATTGTATCATTGATGAAATCACAGAAAGAACTCAGGTCAGGAACCTGGAAGCAGGAACTGGAAAAGAAGGCATGAAGAAGCTATAAATACTGAGTTGTTTCTCGTAGCTTATTTTTCTTGTTTCTTAACCATTCAACAATAAGGGCTCAAGATGCCATTGCCTGCCACTAGTGCCTTAGATCATTACACATGAATTGTTAACCAAGAAAATGCTTCACAGGCTTGTCCACAGGTCAATTTTGTGGTCATATGTTCTAAACTAAGGTTTTCTATTCAAAAATGACTCTGGCTTTTGTTAACTAGGAAAAAAATACTAATTAGAACAATTGAACCCTTATTGACATCACACAGAACTACAAATACAGAAATATCAGAAAAATCCATTTTTTGTTTATGCCCAAAATATCATATTAATATAACTAACACAATATAAAATGTTCTTCCTTACCCTTCTTATAACATCTAGGAATATATACCCAAATGTGGCCCTTTAAATGATTAACAAAGGCTAAAAAACAGGCTAGCATCATTAAAATGGTAATAAAAATTGTTTTAGAGATATTACATGCTACTTGGTCTGTGTCTTATAGTAGAATTATATACAGTGAAATTCCTTATGATTAGATTTCCAGTTGAGTCCAATAGTGGATAAGCAGATTGACAAAACCATAATCCAAAATTTAAGTAGAAAGAATCCCAAGTTAAATATCAGTAGATTTTACACTCTTAAATTATTAAAAATGGATTGTGTTGGGTGGGAATACTGTTGTGAGGAGCAATTGTGTTCAAATGATTTGCATATATTTAGTGACAATACCTAAAATGATTGTCCTAGAAGGTTAATATCATTATAAAATATAAAAGGGAAATAGTAGTACAAAAGACCTCTATGCTGTTTGATAATTAAACACCTGGAGATAGAAAGAATGAAGTTATTTATAACAGATTCATTAGACATTAAAATTACAGACTAGAAAAAAATGTTCAAGTTTAAAAATAAAGTAACAAAGGAGAGTGGATAGAAATTAAAGCTTCCTGCAGTTTTTCCCCTTAGTTCCCAAACCTCTCTTTCTTAAAGAAAATTTAGGAACAAATAAATTCGATGCAACCTGGTAAGATTAATGACAGTGTATTAAAGAGACCATATGCACAATACATACATACAATTTTATATTGGTTATTTCAAAGTTCTACATCAAATAGGCTCTTAGGTAGTACTTTATTTTGGAAGATTTATGACTAAAATTCAAGTACACTTCATCTTTTCTCAAAATCAAGACCATAAACAAGACCCTTGTGTATCACTTCAAATCACATGAAAGATAACACATATTTTAACAAATGTACACGATTAGTAGTGTAGTTTGATTTCTGTTGCTCTAATAAATAGCATGACCAAAGGTAACTCAAGACATCTTTTTCTTTTGAGACAGAAAGTATATACCTTTATTTTTTAAAAAATCCAGAAGATTCAAAGTTTCAAAAAAAGTCAAAGCCAGTGCCCAAGTCACCAACCATGAATCCTTCAAGTATAACTAGCCCATAGACCTCTCTTTTAAACAAACATATATTGCCTTTTACTTATAAAACTACTGTCTATAATATGATGATCTATAGAAAAATAAAGATTAAAAATTGAAAGACACTGTTTGACTGAATTATGAAAAAGCATATCTATATCTATAGCTGAGAGATTATTTTTTTTTATTTTTTATTTTTTATTTTTTATTTTTTATTTGATAGTTTTTACTTACATTTCAAATGTTATCCCCTGTCCTGGTCTCCCACACAGAACCCCCCTAACCTACTCCCCCTCCCCCTGATTCAGTGAAGGTGTTCTACCACCCACCCACCTACTCTTGCTTCCCCAACCTGGCATTTTCCTACACTGCGACATCAAGCCTTAACAGGATCAAGGACCTTTCCTCCTGATGCCCAACAAGGCCATCTTCTGCTACATATGCAGCTGTACCATAGGTACCTCCATGTGTACTCTTTGGTTTGTGGTTTAGTCCCTGGGAGCTCTGGGAAAGAATCTAGTTGGTTATTGTTGTTCTTCCTATGGAGTTGCAAACCCTTCAACTCCTTCAGTCCTTTCTCTTACTCCACCTCTGGGGATCCCATGCTCAGTCCAATGGTTGGCTGTGAGCATCCACCTCTGTATTTTCAGGCAGAGCCTCTTAGGAAACAGCTATATCAGGCACCTGTCAGCATGTACTTCTTGGCATTCACAATAGGGTCCGGGTTTGGTGACTGTATATGGAACAGATCCCCAGGTGGGGTAGTCTCTTGATGGCCTTTCTTTCAGTCTCTGCTCCACACTTTGTCTCTGTATTTACTCCTGGGAGTATTTTGTTCCCCCTTCTAAGAAGGACTATAAATTTTATCACCTAAATCTTAAAACCAAACTTAAATTTCTATATAATGTACTGTGATGATGAATAAATTAATATTCTTCAACTTTGATGTCATTAAAATAATTAAAATGTATAACTTTAACTCATGAAACAATTTGCTTTCATTTAATTAAAAATAACATACCACAAACAATTTGTTGATGTCATTCCTGAAGAATTTTGATTATATTTGAAATTCATATAATACAAACTTCTTAGGATACTATATAACTTATAGTGGAGTCAGGGAATGATACAAATAAAAATTAAAGGTGTAAAACGATTAATATTAGTTTAAATAAGAAAGTCCACTAATGCTTGTAGAGAATAGAGTGACAACAAATAGAATTTATAAACCTTGATAACAAGATTTACATTCTCAAACTATCATAAGGCCTTTAAAATGTAAATTTATATTATCAGATTTTAAATTTTTGTTTTTCTTACTTCTAAATTATTAGATAAACATATGCTAAAAAAAACTCTTTACAAGTTATGAGTAGATTTTTCGTATTTATGTGTTATGAAAACAAACATTGTAACTTCATATATATTTACACTACTGCTGTAGATTTCAAATTACACATTAATCAACTTTCCAATGTATATGAGGAAATGCCTCTGTTTTCAAGTTCAGGTGATAAGAGCCCATCATACATTTCTCATAAAAATGAACATAATCATAAATCCTACAGCCCTATAATGTTGTGGCCCGAGCTGCCCCATGTTTGGGGGTCAAAATGTCGCGGACCTTTCTGTCAATGTTGGAACCCCGCACTGCCAAAAGCCTTGGGAGCTAAACTGTTAGAGCCCGCACTACCCAGGCTGCTCTGGTCCACAGGTCGGGGTTCAGCAAGAGAGAGAGAATGAGGATAAACTCGAAGAATGGAGACCAGACAGAGTGTGATTCAATCCTCTTTATTCTTCAGTCGCTCTTCTCTCCAAGTCCCAAGTCTTGAGTTCCTAGTCCCTAGTTCCTAGTCTCTAGTGCCTCCAAGTTCCAAACTTCTTTCCAAGCTCCCTTCCAAGTGCCTAATACATAATAATAATCATTTCTTCTGTCTGCCTCTAGTCTTGTATACATCTCACTTCTAAGCCACACCTTTAAGTCATGCCCTTAGGTCTTGTCTCTAAATCTGATCTCTAAGTCACGCCCTTAAGTCACACACCTTTAAGTCTCACACACCCAAGGAAAACCCTGGGTATCTAAAACAAGATGTTATCAGAGTGTGCTCAGCTGTTGTAGGCTATTGTAATCAAGCCTCTTGTCAGGGTATATGGATCAAGATGGCTGCAAGAATGATAGCCGCCTTCTGTAGGCTCCCCACACTATATCAATCACTGTGGAAAATTATTTATTCTAACTATAGCACTCAAAATATTATACTGGCTGATCTATAAGTGAATGACTTTTCATTTTAGTATTGCTTATATTTTAATATACTTATTTTAATAAAATAATTATTCATATTAAAACATGCATTGCAACCTGGGTGGTTTGATTTAATGATTAGAGATTGCTATTTTCCTAAATAAGATATGAGCCACATGGCATATTGAAGAATACTATTTTCCTACCATGCTTCGAGCTGTTTTTTGAAAATAAATTGAATTTGAATATGCCTTACAATTACATTCCAAAGTGAACATCAAGAATTCTGTCACCTTAGCTTACCCCTTTTGTTTGCTCTAGGATTGCTGCACACTTGTATATAATAGCCTAAAAGACAGTATAAAACTTAACACTGTTCTCTTTCACATAAACCCTCTGTTGGTTAAATTAAAATCTAAATGTGTTTAATGCCAAGTTTTAGAAGTTTTCTTGTAATTTCATATAATTGATTTATTGTTTTCATTGGTTATTGTCTTAACTACTCTATAATTAAATTTTTAGCTGACTAAATGACATTAAAATGGTACCTTTTCTAAGAAAATGAGAAATTATGTGACCAGCGAATGCTTTTTGTAATTTTTCTAAAGCTTTTGACTTCAATAAGTTGACAGAGTAAAACAAGTTCTATTATTCCATTTCAGTTAAAATTCGATTAATATAAAGATATTTTCAATAGTGAGTATATTCATAAAGAATTATTTTAACCAAATATTGTAAATAAGATATGAGAATGCATGAGTGGATATTAGCCAAATAGGTACAGAATACCCAGGATACAACCCACAAAACTCAAGAAGGTTAACAAGCAGAAGGGCCCTTGTGAATATGCTTCAGTCCCACTTGGGAGGGAGAAGAAAATAACCACAGGAAGCAGAGGGAGGGTGGAAGAGGGGAGGGGGGAAGGGAAACATAATCAGGTATATAAGGGACAGGAGAGAAACCCTGAGGGCCTGCAGAATGAATGAAAATATGCAACCTCCACAGATGGGAGGTGGGGGTACCCTCTAGAACTTACCAGAGACCTGGGGAATGAAAGACTCTCAGCACTCAAAGAGGGGGGCTTAGATGAATTGCCCAACAGTGGGGAGAGGGAACTCATAGAGTTCACATCTAGTAGAAAGACTGGGCATCAAGTGAAGTGATGAGGTGGCCATCCCACAGTCAGATGCAGAATTGTTCCTTTCTGAAAGAACTACAGGGACAAAAATGGAGGGGAGACTGAAGGAAAGGCAGTCCAGTGACTGGCCCAACTTGGGATCCATCTCAAGGGGAAACTCCCAGGTCTGACACTGATGCTGTGGTGTGCTTACAAACAAGAGTCTTCAATGACTGTCCTCTAAGAGGCCTAACAAGCAGCTGAGTGAGACAGATGTAGATACTTAGACCCAATCATTTGACTGAAGTCAGGACCCCTGCAGTTGAATTAGGGAAAGGCTGGAAGAAGCTGAGGAGGAGAGCAATCTCATAGGAAAACCAGCAGTCTCATGTAACCCAGACTCCTGAGATCTCTCAGACACTGAGCCACCAACCAGGCAGTACACACAAGGTGGTCCAGAGTCCCCCAACACATATACAGCAAATAGCTGCCTAATGTGGCCTCAGTGGAAGAAGACCTACTTAGCCCTCAAGAGACTGGGGGCCCCAGGCATTAGGAAGACCTGGTGCAGTTGGGATGAGGAACTGTAGCAGGGGTGATTGGGAGTGGGGCAACAGATGGACTGTAAAAAAAAAATAAAAGTAAAAAAAAATGATATGAGATGCTTAACTTTTATGGTCTGTAGTGCTTAATTTTGCCTATTTATTTTTATGATACTTCTTTCTTATAGTGTAACTACTCAACAGTAGCCTTCCTTAGCTCAATCTTTGAGTTGTATGATATAAGTATGCTTTAAAATATGAAAAAGTATTGTTCTGTTTTGTTCCCTGAATATCCCTATGGAGAACAGCTTGTTGTTAAATTTAGTAGTATGTAGAAGCTGATAAGCTTCCCAAATTCTGTGTTGAAATTTGTGAGAAATATCTTTTACTTCTTGCTGAATAACAACATATCTCCTTTTTTTTCTGAAAAAAAAAAAGGAGATATGTTATTCTTATACATATTGCATGTGAAGGAATTATATGGACAAACAGCTACATTTCAAATGAATTTCTGGACTGTAAATAGTAGTTATAAAATGAATTTCTTTAAATAACTGTATCCTTGCATCTAAAATTTCAAACTCTAACAATTCAAGTTCCAAAATGGTGTAAGCCAGAGAAAAGCATCAGAGCAACCAAGTCCAAAAGTAGAAAATAACATGCCAAGTTGCTCAGACCACAGCCAATGAAGATATTTCCTGGATTTCAAACCCTCCCCACTCCTTATCCTAAAATAGTAGAAAAAAATTAAGCTGGAAATTTCTGTTATTTAATTTATATTAATTATGATGAAATTATCTGACACATGTATCAAAGAACAGTCATTTCAAGTACTTTGAAGAAAAAAGATTTCTCGAAAGGGACAATAAAAATAGTACATAACGTTAGGAAAAAGCCAGAAATCTCAATTTATCTCTATGTTTCCACTGTTCCCTAAAGGATGAAGGGAAAACAGCCACTGGTATGATCAAAGGTTTTCTGTTCACTTGAGTACTGAGACTATTTGTTTTATTTTGTAAAGCATGTTTTACTAATGAAACTTTCTTTCAGAAAATGACTTTAAACACATGGGCAGTCCCCACCAAAAAGGCATGCTTAAGCATCCATAATGAAGTTAACAAATTGAAGGTGGCTATTGCTATTTAGAAGCAAGGCAAACAGGCCCATTTCCAATATGTCACACATAATAAAATAAAAAGACATTAACTCCCCTTCTCTGACTCTCTAGAGGCCCAGGGTACATCTGCTACACCAGTTTGGAATGAGGTAGGGTGACACACATCCTGATGATCAACCAGTCAGTGCTACAAAATACATAACTTTATCTTTGCATGATATTTTATTCTTTATAAAAACACTCAGATGAATTGGCTAGTCAATTTTCCTAAGGAAGAGTGAAACTTTGGTCAGTGAGATAGTTCAGTGAATAAAAATATTTGTCCAAATCCTACAGACCTGTGTTCATTTTCCTAAAGCCATAGGTTAGAAGGGTAAAACCATCTCTGATAGGTTGTCTTCTGATTTTCAAAACAATACTGTCATACATATCTATTTGCATATATACACATGTACACATACATGCACACAAACACATGCCCATGCACACACACACACACACACACACACACACACACACACAATGTGTAAAAAATTTCAACAATAACGTGAAACTTAAACTGAACATCAAGAGATAAATAATTAACCAGGCAAGGATTTCCCAGAGCCAACTATTAATCAAAGAGAAGAGGAAAAACTAGTGGTAAAATAGGAACCATTATTTTTCTTCTATCCAGAGACAGAGAGGTAGATCAATAGAATAGAATCAAAAACTCAGAAATAAACACACACACCCCCCTATGGACACTTAATATTTAACAATGAAGCTAAAACCATACAGTGGAAAAAAGAAAGCATCTTCAACAAATGGTATTGGTCAAACTGGCACTCCGTATGTAGAAAAATGCAAATTGATTCTTATTAACACCTTGCACAAAGCTCAAGCATAAGGGGATCAAGGATCCCAACATGAAAACAAATACATTAAATCTCATAGAAGAGAAAGTGGGAAAGAGCTCCAAACACATTGGCACATGGGACATTTTCCTGAACGGGACACCAATGGCTCAGGCACTAAGATCAATAATTGACAAATGGGACCTCACGAAACTTAAAGTTTCTCTAAGGCAAAGGACACTGCCAATAGGACAAAATGGCAACCCACAGATTGGATAAAGATATTCACTAACACTACATCTAAAATATGGCTAATCCAAAATATCTAAAGAAATCAAGACTCCGGTGAGCCAAATAACCCTATTAAAAATGGAGTAAAGAGCTAATCAATGATTCTCAACCAAGAAATCTCAAATGGCTGAGAAGCAATTAAAAAAATATTCAGCATTCTTAGTCTTCAAGAAACACAAATCAAAACATCTCTGAGATTTCACCTTACAACAATCAGTATGGCTAAGTTCAAAAACTCAAACAAAACAGATATTACTGAGGATATGGTGAAAGGTAAGCAGTAGTCCATTGCTAGTGGGATTGGAAACCTGTACAACTGCTCTGGAAATCAATCTGGGGGTTCCTGAGAAAATTGAAAATAGTTCTATCTGAAGACCCAGCTTTACCTCCTGGGCATATACCTTAAAGATGCTCCAACATACCACAAGAACACGTGTTCCACCATGTTCACAGCAACCTTATTTTCAATATCCAGAAACTGGAAGCAACACATCAACTGAGGAATGGATACAGAAAATGTTCATTTACACAATAGAATTCAGCTATTAAAAACAAGGACATCGTTAATTTTGCAAGTAAATGGATGGAACTAGAAAATATCCTGAGTGAGCTAACAAAGACCCCAAAAGGCATACATGGATGTATTCACTGATAAGTAGATATTAGCAAAAAAATGTACAGAATACCCGCGATACTTCTATGTAAACATATTACTAAGAGCACAACTGTCTGAAGCACCATCAAGCAGAATTAAAGACTACTTCTTACAATATTGTTATGGCTTTTTATTGTGAGATGCTTTCTACCTTTGCCCAACAGTCTATATTGTTTGTTCACACATACATTAAATAATCCTCCTGATTCTCTTCCAGAAGTCTGTGTGCTTCTGTTTTACATACCCCCAAAACATTAATGCTCATTCTTTTTTTTTTTTTTGTTGTTTTTTTTTTTTTTTGTTGTTGTTGTTTTTTTTGTCATTGCTTGCCCTGGTCACTTCATGTACCTTCTTGACCCTTCTATCAAATTTTGCAATTCCCAATACTGTGTGACATCCTACAGAGTGTCTTCTCTTTGCTGCCTCAACTATTGATTCCAAGAGTCTAAAATTAGCTATTAATCTTCTACAAACCTCTCTTTCCCTTGAGCATTTTTTCTTTGGAAAAATATTCCATGCTTAATATGATTATTACATCCAGGAATGTTGCGTCGGTGATATATTCATTCTCTTTAGCATTTACAGTTGAAGTTTTGTGTTTTTATATTTGTTTTATCTTATGTTTTTGACAATATCATCTTTGGAAAATTTAATAATACAATGTTTTCTAGAAATAAAACTCAGGAAATGTATTCAATTTTAATATTCTCTTCTTACATTCCCTTTCCTTTCAAGGGTTATATTTCCCAAGTTCATAACCATGATATGTGTATACTAACATTTAAGACTCCATTTATGTATAGAAAAATGTATGAAGACCTTTGCATAAAATTAGTTTCAACTATGACAAATTTCTTGAATAATTTACAAAAGTTTTACTAACTTTACTTGTTAGTAATGATGGACACTAAAGAAAAAATGTATTGCATGAAAGTGGAAGTTAGATTTAGGAAATTCAAGACAGTGTCAGGAATTAATAGGAACAAAGAAAAGGCCCAAATACAAGTCAAAAGGGAAAAAATAAACAGAAGGTGACTAATATATATGACTGAAAGAGGAAAGGCAGAACTAAGGACAGATTTACAGTCACAGGGTTGTACATATGGCAGATTTTTTTCTTTCTAGACTAGTCTTAAAGTTATACAATCCTTTGAGTGATATTTTTTAAATGACTTGACAAGACAGTTGAAGATACAAAGTGTTAAGAAATTCCCTGCATTAGATAAATGGCACCAACTGACACTAAATTTTTTTTTATGAAATGCCATGCTTATTGCTTTAAAACTTATACCACATGGCCAAATATTTTGTATTAATTATCTATTCTGGATCAATTTCCACAAATCTGGTGGCAAAGATGAATACTTTTAGTTTCCATGTTTCTTAGTATTGGGAATCCTGGAATGGTCTGGTAGACTGTCTTCCTTGGAATTTCCAAGACTGAGGCTTAGACTGAGTATTCTGGACTCTGATCAGAGAATAGTGATAGCAGCAGACTAACTTCAGAGTCCCCTCAACTTGTCAAACTTTCTTATCTTAAAAGTGAATTATAAATCCTAACATGCATTCCTTTGAGTAACATAAATAACCTTCCAGTTAGCATCTGCTTAAATTAATTTGTGGACAATTAACTTAAAGCTTAAATGTGCAAAGCACCTTTATAGTATGTTACTGGTTTAAAGAAATGATTACTCACGCTTCTGTTCAAGAGGAAAGTATTACACAAATATTTTATATAACAGAAGTGAAATTAGTATTGTTCCAATCTAACCATATTTAAAAAGTGGGCTAAGTAAAGACTAGAAATGAGCTTCATTTTAGTAAAAGGCTCTTTTACCTTTGTTGTGAAGCAGGAAGCAAGAGGATTTAACTAACACGGTGTTGCACATTTCTAGATTGGTTATCTAAAAACTTTTATCTCTGCTACCTAAATCATGAAATTCTTTTCTGTGTTCCAATTATTAATTCCAATAATTAATTAATAATTCCAATTATTGCTTTATTACACTTGATAATTCTTGGGAGGTAGATATCAATTTTTTTCTACAAGTAATCTCTGTTTACTGCCTGTCCAGTGTCATATATATGTGTGTGTATATATATATATATGTATATATATATGAATATGTATATAATGTAAACTATTAAATAATAATAGAAATGTAAATATAAACGTATAGATTATGTTTTCTATATGTAATTATGTACAGTATTCTATATATGTATAATTTCCAGTTTTTATGTTGTTCATAGTATTTGTTAATTAATACCTAGTTCTCAATATACACTCTAACACTAAGTTGGATTTTTGCCAAATTTGATTTTTATATGTCAGTTTTTATTTTGAATAAACATTTTTCAGAATTTTAAAAATATCATTATAATTAGGATATCTTTAGCTTATGTTCCACTGAAAGAGTTGAGTACTTCTTTACCATATTAACATAAACTGGTTACAATTTCTATCAACTATTGACTTAGATTATACCAAATGCTTTCTCCTTTCTTTTATGTTCATTATTCTCAAATGTTCACAATGTTTAGTATGCTAGCCTTATCCTTAGTTAAAAGTGCATTTTTTCCATGTTGTTATCTAGGTCATGAATGAGAATGTTAACTAGAAGTAGGCCAAGTCTCTATAGATCACATCTTATTATGTCTTCTCTTCTCACTCTGAACTACTGATAATGATATTTCAGATAAGCCACTTAACATGTTCATTCTTCAATTAGTTTCAACTGTTCAGTTGAACAGTTCACATTTTCTCAATGTATTAATAAATGTATTATTGGGGGAAACAAGTTCAAATTCTGGGTAATGTAGAATTATTATATTTCTTACTTTCCTGCATATTTCAAAGATGTTGTTTAGTATCATCTTAAAATTTTATCTTTTCAGAATTTCTCTACTAGAAGGTATTTTGTTGTTTTATTTTCAAAAAAAGCAAATTTATAAATATGGTTTATAACATAGCATTTTCATCATTTTGTCTCTTAGCTGCAAAAGTCTTTTTAATATTATTTTTGACATTCTGAACCAAATATAAAAACTGATGTGTACATAGTATATGTGAGAGTATATATATGAAAAAAATTACTATTTTGGTTCTTCACTGAAATCATAAGTGCCAAGCAAGTTCAACAAATTCTGCATCTGTATATTTATAACCTTCTCATTTCCTTGCCTTTCCCTATTCCTATTGTTTTGCAGTTGCTGGTTGGTGAACTGAAGCCTTAGCGCAAGCTAGTAAACAGAATTCCTCCATGATGTCTGCTTCAGTTGCTACCTGCAGATTTCTGACTCAAGTTTCTGGTCTGAATTCCTTATAAGATGGCCTTTAGTCTGTTTGCCAAATAAAACCATTTTCCCAACATTGTTTTGGGTAAGCGTTTTATTGTTGCAATAGAAAGTATCTAAAAAGCAATGTTCAGAGTGACGGGATTACCTTAAGTCATAGGAAATATTCAACATGGGGATTTTAAATAACATTAGAAATATTTGACTTTAGAGTAGTTCTGGAGATAAAATACATCATCCTACATTTGAAATGGTGATGAATATTTTGGTGGACTAGAGGTGTGATGTTTAGGATTAAAATGCTATATTTAAAAGTCAAGTTTTCAATGTGAGACTTTCTGATATTATATTCCCTGGAGAATAGACTCTATTTGGAACCATGTGGTGAACTTTTGGAGATGTCTTAAGTTATATGTTTCTAAAACATTTATCTAAAGAGAGAATACACATTCAGAATATAGGTGGTATCTTCCTATCAGTGGCTATGCCAGATTGAATATAAGAGAAAAATATTCATGACCATCAACATTTTTCCTCTCAACTTCCTCATTGTATAAGCAATTTGACCAACCTTTTACAGCTCTTGCTACTCTGTCTACAGGATAGTAGACTACACCCATTTTTAAAATCACATGACATGTGCCTAAACACAATTTATTCCTTAAGTTTTAGGGGGGAAGAATAGAGCGATTTCCTAAAAAAGAAAAGGGATAATGACAAATTTAGTAATAAGAATTAATTTTTGTTTTTTCAGTATTATATTCTCTACTAAATTAAATACTTATAAAATGAAAACTTCATTTTCTGCTATAAACATTTTTTCTTTAATATATCAAATGTGATTAAAAACTATGACTCATGACTTGTCTTTGGCTAAGGGTACAGAGATTTTATGTATATTTTTAAAACTGTCTATTAAAATCATAAATGTTTAAAGGTGTTTAAAGTTTACTCTGTATGTATAAGATAGAAGTAATAATAATGTATCATCATAATTAATTATACAGAAGTAAATTAAACAATATGCTTTAAATTGGTATATTTATAGAAACATGTAACTTAAAACTGGATCATAAAGATAAAAGTCAGATCAATATAAACAGATCAATGACAAACACTGACATGAGATTAAATCATCAATAAGTAACCTAATTAATAATAATTCAGGACCCCATGGCTTCAGAATAATTCTATAAAAAGTAAATGATAGAATTAGTAATATCTTTAAGGTTTCTAAATGTAGGTCATATCTCCATTTGCAAGAGTGTGTCTAGGTCATGATTGAAATTCACCCTTCAAATTGTGTTTGCATTGTTTTAACATTAAACTGTCAATCATTTTTAAAAAGAATTGTCTTCTTTTGATAACAGAGCTAGTTAAGGATGCCCATAAGCAAAAATAAAGCATTTTTTCCTTCAATAAATGTTCAATAGCAGGATGTCTAAAAAAATAATGTGCAAAGCTTCATCAAAAGTGTTTCATTGATAAAATTTTCTATCACTCATCTCAGTCTTCATTGAGTTCTAATCCGTTTCCAAATATATGATCTTGCCTCAATATGACGGTGTGGGGTGTTGATAAAGATAAATCCCTTAGACAAAACAACAATAAAATGTGCTTTATTGGTAAATGAGGGGCCAAAAGTATGAGTTAATTAATAAATGTGTGAATAAATAGATTCTGGATCACTTTATCAATTCTACAATGTTTTAAGATTAAATATTCATTTTTAACCACAGCAACAGTGATGAGATCCTATGACTTTTGAGGCTGTATAAAATAAAGACTAAAGTCTTTTAAGAGTATTACATGAAAAAAATGGAGAATAAATTCTCGGATTTGACATTAATATACAATGCCCAAATAATATAAATAAATGAAAAAATGAAATTAAAATTTCTGAATACTAGCATAATAATAAAACAAAACATCCTTAATGTTGATGTGGTATAGGTTTTTGACTGGATAACAAAACCTAATTTAGCGAAAACATTCTTTTAAGTTTAAACAGATTGTAGGCAAGGTCCCAATCTAATCAATTCTATGACAATTGGAAGAAGTAAGGACATTACACAAGAAAAGCCTGAAGCTAGTGGTGATTGGGTTAGGGGGTTCAATGTTTAAAAGTATATCCTGAAGCACCAATTACTAATGAAGAAGTTATAAAGAGTTCTGTAGAATATCTACCCAAGGTAATTAATGAACCTGCCAATAAACAACAGAGATATTGATGCAGAAGTGGAAGAAGGTGACACTGTAGAATTATATACCTAAAGAATAATCAACATCTGGCTTCACACTCCTGTAGGATAAGTGTGTGTGTGTGTGTGTGTGTGTGTGTGTGTGTGGCATTTTTTAATCGGCAGCTGGAGATTTTAACTATGGAGCCAGTGTTCATTTAGCATTCCTTAAATTGTGTACATGTGGTATAAGAACTATATAAATGCACTTTGTCTATGTTCCATCTGTAATAAAATCTAATTACAGCACTTTTATTACCTGGATGTATTATGCAATTTATTATATAATTACAACCATTTATTATATGATGAAGCAAATACATTCGTCCTACTATAGAAATCTGTTCTTCAGAAAGAATCCTTTCAAACTATTCGAGCTTATTGACAATTTACTTGATGGTCAAAAAATCAGATGTAGCAAAAGATGTTACTTCTTCAGGAAGATTTAAACTTTCAAGTTCTATCATTGAAGAGGAGATAGAAAAATAGTGTAATTTTATTATTTCAAAATATACAGAGGGGGAGGGGAGGAGAGGGCAAGAAGAAGGGGGATGGGAAGTGAGGGGAGGGGAGGGCATAGGAAGAGGAATGAGAAGGAGGTGGGAGAGGGGGAGAAGGAGAGGGAGGGGAAGGGGAGGGGAAAAGGAGGGAGAGAGAGGAGGAGGGGAGGGGAGAGGAATGAGGAGGAGGTGGGGGAGGGGGACAGGAGATGGGATAGAGGAGGGAGGAAGAGAGGGAGAGGGGAGTTGGAGGGGGAGAGGGAGAGGGAGGGGAAGGGAGAGGGGACAGGGAGAGGAGGGTAAGGGAAGAGGGATGAGGAGATGAGGGTGAGGGGGAGAGGAAGGAGGAGGGGAGGGAGAGAGACAGGGAAGGAGGGGAAGACTGAGAGAAAGAGGGGGAGGAGGAGGGAGGTGAAGAAGGAGAGGTGAGTGGGGGGACAGGGAGTAGGAGGGGAGGGGAGGAGGTGAGAGAGGGGGAGGTGGTGGGAAGGGGAGGAAGGAGGAAAGGAAGAGGGGTAGGGGGAGAGGGAGAGGGAGAGGGAGAGGGAGAGGGAGAGGGAGAGGGAGAGGGAGAGGGAGAGGGAGAGGGAGAGGGAGAGGGAGAGGGAGAGGGAGAGGGAGAGGGAGAGGGGAGATTGAAAAAAAAGAGACATCCCACTTAGGACTATGTGTTTCAAGACCATTCACTCTCTGCATGTCTGGCCATGAAATAATGTATAATTCTATTATAATCTATTATTCAGTTTTATCTTTTTTATCATTTTATTTTTTAGGGTTTTTTTTCCCTTTTCATGAAACCAGGTCTTTCTTGTAGTTTCTCTTACAGTGTACTACTGGTTAAATAACCCTTGAGCCTTTGAGTTATTCTTACTCTGTCTCCAGACTCACATAAAAGGACTGTTGAGATTACTGATGCAAGCCACTGTGTGTGACTTTCTTCTTCCTTCTCCTTTCCTCCTCCTCCTTTTCTCCTCCTCCTCCTCCTGCTACTGCTCCTCCTCCTCCTCCTCCTTTCTCCTGCTCTTCCTCCTTTTCCTCCTCCTAGTCTTCTTTTAGTGTTTGAGAATATCACACAGGCATGAAGTTTTAATCAAATCTTCACCTATTTTTTCCCTTCATCCCCTCCTCTTCCTAGCACCACTGCTTTCCTTCTAAATTTCACATGATCTTTATTTTCCAAAGCTGGCCGAGTACACTTGGTGTTACCCATAATTTTGTGGCTATAGACTCATCTACTGGAGAATAAGAGCCACATCTCTGAATAAATCTGATTTTCTTTTTCCCACTAGTCATCAATAGCTCTTCAGATAGAAGTGTTACTTCATAATGCCCTCCCATGTTTCTGCTTTTTTGTAGGGCATGATCTTGTACAGGTCTTCTGCATATAATCACATGTGAATCCATGCATGAAAATGCCCTATCATGTAGAAAATACTACTTTTGCTATTGTTGTTCACTGTTTTTTTTTTTTTTTTTACAAAATTTCCACCCCATATTTCACAATTATCTTTAATAATGGATTGCTATTAAATAGAGGTCACATTTAAAAGAGAGCACTGTGCATTATTTATTTTCTGCATACAGATCACTTGTGGATATTTGAGATAAAAATTATGTGTAGTAATAAGAAGGTTCTTTGATTACAGTTGATTGATAGACCTACTAATCTATGAATATTATTGTTACTATTTAGGAGGCAATTTAAATAAATTTTATATTAACTTTCAATGCTAAGCTATTGTACTTAACATCGATTATCCACTGGTTTTATGAAAGGAAATATTAGTGATCTTTATAAACTTAAGCCATCAAATAAAAACTTTGAAATTACTTGTTAGGGGCCGACTTTTAGCAGAAAGCGGCTATCAGCTTTGCAGCCATCTTGAGCCATATACCCTGACATGAGACTTGGATTACAATAGCCTACAACAGCTGAGCACACTCAGATAATCTTGGTTTAGATACCTTGAGATTAAAGGTGCGTGAGATTAAAGGTGTGTGAGATTAAAAGTGTGTGACTTAAGAGTATGACTTAGAAGTATAGAGATCAGAGTTAGAGACAAGACCTAAGGGCATGATTAAAGGTGTGACCAAAAGGCGTGGCTTAGAAGTGTGACATATAAAAGGCAGAGATAGAACAGATCAGAATCAGACTGAGATCAGAGAATCAGACACACCAGACATTAGGTAGAAGACACTTGGCTCCAGACAGAATCAGACACAGCAGACAGAAGAGACAGAGAAGGAGACACTTAGAGGAAGAGAGACTGAAGAATAAACGGGATTGAATCACACCCTGTCTGGTCTCCATTCTTTGAGTCTGCCCTCACCCTCGCTCTTTCTGAACCCCGACCTGCGGACCGGAGCGGCAGCTTGGGCCGGGATACAGTGGCCGCCCCAACGTGGGGCTAGTGTGGACCCCAACATTATTTTGGACGCCCCAACGTGGGGCTAGTGTGGACCCCAACAGTGAAGCCCGCCTCTGTAGTTTCAGTTCAAATGCCTAAACTTTTCATTTCCAGAATTTCCAGAATTTGTGTTTTCTCTTTTTCAGATCTTGAACAGCTTTCCTACTTATCTGGCTGACCTGTCCTATGGGTGAGAAGGAGGCACCTGCTGGAGTTGGAAACTGGGTCACAATAATGAGCAGAGATAGGAAGGACAGGAGGAAATGGTCTGTGGGATCTACAGGAGAGAGTAGCAGAGGACAAGAAAGGCTGCAGCTTTTGTTCTATTGCATCACTAGAGACAAGTGTGATGGACTGGGTCTGAAGAAATAGAGGGTGAGGAGAAGATCTCTGGGCAGACTACTGGGTTGTTTACCCAGGCTTCCACATTAAAAACAAAATCTTTACAAAGATTCTCTAGAGAAGGTGGGAAGTTGCAGGTGCCTTGAGACCTTTTATATTAACAAAATCAAATGAATATTGAACTGGACCAGGCTCTCCTAACATCAGTGAGGGCTTTCTGAAATTCTAATTGAGATGGGCAGTGTCACTGGGTTGAAATAACATGTCAGAATCCTTTCATATTAATAGAAATAAAGTCCATGAAAATCAGCAGCAATAGTGCTTTTAGCAGAAACAGCTGTCTCTGCTTTAGCAGCTGTTTCATGTAGGTGACAGGCTGACAGGAGAACAATCAAGGGTTTATTTCTGGTTGAATTTTAGTTTCTGCTTTCATTTGGGGGTTATTGTTTGAAAAAGAAGTGTACTCATATTCTCTGCTTTGTCAGCATTCTTTTTTTTTTTTTCAAGTTTTTGAAGCTTGTCATAGATATCTTGGAAACAAGCAAACTTTCTTGAGCTATCTTTTTATATGTGCATGGTGTCCTCTATGACTTTGAATTTGAGATAAGTAAAATGAAGTTATATGTGCTTAAAAATTGGATTTTGGCATATATGTAACAAAACTAGTTTTGCTTCCTAATTGCTTGTACTGCTGAAGAACTGTGGGATATTAGCTTGTCTAGTGCACTGCTGGCACTCAGCATCTTGAAATCCATCTTAAAAATGGGCATTCAACTCTGACTAGATCTCATAGTTCCACTTCCTTTGAAAAAAATGAGTTACTTTAAATGTCAGATTATTAACTGAGCCCCAAGATCTCTCAGACTCTGGGCTACCAACCAGGAAGTATACATCAGTTGATGTGAGGCCCCATATACATCAGAAGACTGCCGGTTCTAGACTCAGTCAGAGAAGATGCACCTAACCCTCAAGAGACTGGAGGCCCCAGGGAGTAGGGAGGTTTTGTGGGATGGGGTAGGAAGTGGGGATACCCTCATGAAGATGGGAAGAGGAGTCATGGAAAGTGGAACAGTCAGAGTATGGACCAAGAGGGGTATAAAATCTGGACTTTTAAAAATATTAAATTAATATAAATATAGGTGTTCCTATCTTGAAAACAAAAAATATTAATTTACATCATTGCTAGCTCTAAATTTATTGCTATAAACTGCTTCCAGGGAGTAAAGTAAGACAATTTTTGAGACAGGTGATGATCACAATTTACATGAAGAAGAGTTCACTGCAGAGGTACTTTCCCAAAGTGTACCTTAGTGAACCACAAAAAGAAAAGCAAATTATATCTTTAAGGAATGCAATAGATGCAAAATTGTTGATCCATAAAATGGTTCAATGAAGTAGGAAGTACTTAATATTATTTTGTAAATTACTAATGAGAGTGACTCCTGAAATCTCAAAATGCACAAGCAAAAACACACAACAAATTGTAAAGTTCTAAGTAATTGGCTAAAAAGGACTCAAAGGCAGTGCAAAACCTAAATTATTATATGCAGGATATAATGATAATATGCATTTCAAATTTATAACCTAATTTAATTTTCACAAAAAAGTACAAGGCAGGTGTTGGGAGCCGACTTTTAGCAGAAAGCGGCTATCAGCTTTGCAGCCATCTTGAGCCATATACCCTGACATGAGACTTGGATTACAATAGCCTACAACAGCTGAGCACACTCTGATAACATCTTGGTTTAGATACCTTGGGTGTGTGAGATTAAAGGTGTGTGAGATTAAAGGTATGTAACTTAAGAGTGTGATTTAGAGATCAGATTTAGAGACAAGACCTAAGGGCATGATTAAAGGTGTGACTTAGAGGCATGGCTTAGAAGTGAGACATATAAAAGGCAAGAGGCAGACAGAAGAAGAACAGAGAATCAGACATTTTAGAGAGTACAACTTGGAGAAGAATTTGGAGTTACAGAGATTCAGACACTAGGAGTAGGAGTAGACATTAGACACTCGGAAGAGAACAGATTGAGTACAACTAGGAACTAGGAGTAGTACAACTAGGAACTAGGAACTCAAGACTTGGGACTTGGACTAGGAAGAGAGACTGAAGAATAAACAGGATTGAATCACACTCTGTCTGGTCTCCATTCTTCGAGTCCATCCTCACGCTCTCTCTTGCTGAACCCCAACCCGCGGACCAGAGAGGCAGCTTGGGCTGTGATACAGTGGCCACCAAGTGCAGAGTGGAGAGGGCCTCAACATTTTAGGTTGCCCAAAGTGGGCCAGCCTAGGTCCCAACAGGCAGGGAATTATTACTTTTATTTCATTGATAAATAAGTTAATCTCTAGAGATATTCATTTACAAAGGGTCACTAATATTGTTAAGACTGTATCTGACATTATTATAAAGGCAAACCTATGCTGAACATATGACTGCTAGGTCTATATAAATTCACTTACTATGTGACTGAATATGCTTATCCCTAGTATTTTTATTGGATATTTTATTTATTTACATTTCAGATGTCATACCCTTCCCCATTTCCCATCCCTAGAACCCTCCTTTCCCATCTCCCTTCCTCCACTTGGTTTTCATACCATTTTAATTACATGCAAGTATTAAGGTCAGTTCTAGGTTTAGGAAATAGCAATACATTAGATGCAAATAGTCAAGGAACAAGCAAGGCAATAAACACAAGTAGTCAAGAAACAAGCAAGGCAATAAAAAAAGGTTCATGAACAGTCCCATGAACACTGTTTCTAAGTGCTTATCAGGATGACCAAAATATCTGAGCCAACTTCCCAGTCCTAGCCCAAAGTCATTTTTATGTCTGAAGCCTACTTCCTTGTTCTAGCCTAGTAGTTATATTCCTGCCTGAAATTACTTCTTTGTTCTAGCCTAATAGTTAGATCCCTACCTGAAATTACTTCTTTGTTGTAATCTAATAGTTAGATTCCTGCCTGAAATTACTTCTTTGTTTTAGCTTAATGCCTGAAGCCTATTTCCTTGTCCTTGGCCAATGTCATATTCCTGCCAATAAGCCTTTTCCTTGTCCTTGGCCCATGTCAGATTCTTGCCAGGAAGTCCCAAACGCTCTCTGCCTCTCATAGATTTTTTTCTTAATGGCTGATTACTATATCAAACAGGACACAATTTAATTTAAAATTTAAAAAACAAATTAAAAGATTAAAAAAAACATTAGAAAATGAAAAAAATTAAAATTAAAATCATAAAAAAAGAAAAATTAAGTCATCTTATAACATCTGATTCCAAAAGTAAGTACACTAAAGAGAAAATAACTCCCTTGTGGCTGGAGCAGACAACCAACTGGTCTACTCAAAGAATTTGAGGAGAACACAGGTAAACAGATAGAAGCACTTTAAGAGGAAACAAAAAAATCCCTTAAAGAATTGCAAGAAAACACAACCACACAGGTGAAAGAACTAAACAAAACCATTCAGGATTTAAGAATGGAAGTAGAAACAATAAAGAAATCCCAAAGGAAGACTACTGTGAAGATAGAAAACCAAGGAAAAAGATCAGGAGTCATAGACACAAGCATCACCAACAGAATACAAGAGATAGAAGAGAGAATCTCATGTGCAAAAGATACCATGGAAAACATTGACACAACTGTCAAAGAAAATGCAAAATGCAAAAAGCTCTTAACCCAAAACATCCAGGAAATTTAGGACACAATGAGAAGGCCAAACTTAAGGATAATAGGTATAGATGAGGGTGAAGATTCCAAAGTTAAAGGGCCAGTAAATATCTTCAACAAAATTATAGAGGAAAACTTCCCTAACATAAAGAAAGAGATATCCATGAATATACCAGAAGCCTACAGAACACCAAATAGAGTAGACCAGAAAAGAGATACCTCCCGTCACATAATAATCAAAACATCAACTGTACAGAGAAAAAATACTAAAAGCAGTAAGCGAAAAAGGTCAAGTAACATATAAAGGCAGACCTATAAGAATTATACCAGACTTCTCACCAGAGACTATAAAAGCCAGAAGATCCTGGAGATCACAAATGCCAGTCCAGACTACTATACCCAGCAAAAGTCTCAATCACTATTGATGGAGAAGCCAAGATATTCCATGAAAAAACCAAACTTATACAGTATCTTCCCACAAATCCAGCACTTCAAAGGATAATGGATGGAAAACTCCAACACAAAGACAGAAACTACAACGTAGAAAAAGCAAGGACATAATCTTCCAACAATCCCAAAACAAGATAGCTACGCAAACATAATATCAGCTCTAACAATAAAAATAAAAATAACAGGAAGCGGCAATCATTTTTCCTTAATACCTCTTAATATCAATGGACACAGTTCTCCAATAGAAAGACATAGACTATCAGACTGGATACATAAACAGGACCTAGAATTTTGCTACATGCAAGAAACTCATCTCTGTGAAAAGACAGATGCTACCTCAAAGTAAAAGTATTGAAAATAATCTTCCAAGCAAATGGTCCCAAGAAACAAGCTGGAGTAACAATTCTAATATCAACCAGAAGTAATCAAAAAAGATAAGGAAGGACACTTCATACTCATCAAAGATAAATTTACCAAGATGAACTCTCAATTCTGAACATCTATGCCCCAAATGCAAGGGCACCCACATACATAAAAGAAACTTTATACAGCTCAAAGCATACATTCCACATCACACAATAATAGTGGGAGATTTCAACACCCCACTGTCAGCAATGGACAGATCATGGAAACAGAAACCAAACAGAGACACAATAAAACTACCAGACATTATAGACCAAATGAATTTAACTGATATCTATAGAACATTTCATCCTAAAACAAAATATAACTTTTTCTCAGCACCTCATGGTACTTTCTCCAAAATAGATCATATAATTAGTCACAAAACAAACCTCAACAGATCAAAAAAAGATTGAAGTAATTCCTTACAGCTTATGAGATAACCATGGACTAAGGCTGGTCTTTAATAATGACAAAAACAATGGAAAGCCCACATACACGTGGAAACTGAACAACGCTCTACTAATGATGACTTGGTCAAAGAAGAAAGAAAGGAAGAAATTAAAGACTTTTTAGAATTTAATGAAAATGAAGACACATCATACAAAACCTTATGGGACTCCATGAAAGAAGAACTAATTGAAAGAGAACTACAAACCAATCTCATTTATGAATATTAATGCAAAAATACTCAATAAAATTCTTGCAAACCGAATCCAAAAACACATCAAAACAATTATCCATCAAGATCAAGTAGGCTTGATCCCAGGAATGCAGGGATGGTTTAATATTTGGAAATCCATCAATGTAATCCACTACATAAACAAACTCAAAGAAAAAAAAACACATGATCACCTCAGTAGATGCTGAGAAAGCATTTGACAAAATTCAACATCCCTTTATGTTAAAAGTCTTGGAAAGATCAGGAATTCAAGGCCTATACCTAAACATAGTAAAAGTGATATATAGCAAGCCAGTAGGCAACATCAAACTAATGGAGAGAAACTTGAAGTAATCCCACTAAAATCAGGAACTAGACAAGGCTGCCCACTCTCACCCTACCTATTTAATATAGTACTGGAAGTTTTAGCCAGAGCAATTAGACAGCAAAAGAAAGTCAAAGGAATACAAACAGGAAAGGAAGAAGTCAAAATTTCACTATTTGCAGATGATATGATAGTATATTTAAGTGACCCTAAAACCTCCACCAGAGAACTCCTAAACCTGATAATCAACTTCAGCAAAGTGGCTGGATATAAAATCAACTCAAACAAATCAGTAGCCTTCCTTTACTCAAAGAATAAACAGGATGAGAAAGAAATTAGAGAAATGACACCCTTCACAATAGTCACAAATAATATAAAATATCTTGGAGTGAATCTAACCAAGCAAGTGAAAGATCTGTATGACAAGAACTTGAAGTCTCTGAAGAAAGAAATCGAAGATCTCAGAAGATGGAAAGATCTCCCATGCTCGTGGATTGGCAGGATTAATTTAGCAAAAATGGCCAACTTGCCAAAAGCAATCTACAGATTCAATGCAATCCCATCAAAATTCCAAATCAATTCTTCACAGAGATAGAAAGAGCAATTTTCAAATTCATTTGGAATAACAAAAACCCCAAGACAGTGAGAACTATTCTCAACAATAAAAGAACTTCTGGGGGAATCACCATTCCTGACCTCAATCTGTTCTACAGAGCAGTAGTGATAAAAACTGCATGGTATTTGTACAGAGACAGACAGGAAGATCAATGGAATAGAATTGAAGATCCAGAAGTGAACCCACACACCTATAGTCACTTGATCTTTGACAAAGGAGCTAAAACCATCCAGTGGAAAAAGGACAGCATTTTCAACAAATGGTGGTGGCTCAACTGGAGGTCAGCATGTAGAAGAATGCAAATCAATCCATTATTATCCCCTTGTACAAAGCTCAAGTCCAAGTGGATAAAGGACCTTCACATAAAACCAAACACACTGAAACTAATAGAAGAGAATGTGGGGAAGACCCTCGAATACCTAAGCGCATGGGAAAAGTTCCTGAACAGAACAACAGTGGCTTATGCCCTAAGATAAAGAATTGACAAATGGGACCTCATAAAATTGCAAAGCTTCTGTTATGCAACCAATAGATTGAAAAAAGATCATTACCAATCCTACATCTGATAGAGGGCTAATATCCAATATATACAAGAACTCAAGAAAATAGACTCCAGAGAACCAAATAATACTATTAAAAATGGGGTACAGAGCTAAGTAAAGAATTCTCAACTGAGGAAAGTTGAATGGCCAAGAAGCACCTTAAGAAATTCTCAACATCCTTAGTCATCAGGAAAATGCAAATCAAAACAACTCTTAGATACCACCTCACACCAGTCAAAATGGCTAAGATCATAAACTCTGGCAAAGATGTGGAGAAAGACGAACACTCCTCCATTGATGGTGGGATTCCAAGCTGACACAACCACTCTGGGTATCAGTCTGGCAGTTCCTCAGAAAATTGGACATAGCATTACCTGAGGACCCAGCTATACCACTCCTGGGCATATACCCAGAAGATGCTCCAACATATAACAAGGACACATGCTCTACTATGTTCATAGCAGCCTTATTTATAATAGCCAGAAGCTGGAAAGAACCCAGATGTCCTTCAACAGAGGAATGGATACAGAAAATGTGGTACATTCACACAATGGAGTATTACTCAGCTATTAAAAATAATGAATTCAAGAAATTCTTAGGTAAATGAATGGAACTAGAAAATATCATCCTGAGTGAGGTAATCCAATCACAAAAGAACACACATGGTATTTACTCAGTGATAAGTGGAAATTAGCTCAAAAGCTTGAAATAGCCAAGATTCAACTAACAGACCACATGAAGCTCATGAAGAAGGAAGACCAAGTGTGGATGCCTTGGTCCTACTTAGAAGGAGTAATAAAATACTCAAGGGAGCAAATGTGGTGACAAAGTGTGGGACAGAAACTGAAGGAGGAGCCGTCTGGAGACCATTCTACCTGGGTATCCATCCCATGTGCAGTCACCAAAGGTAGACACTGATGTGGATGTCAGGAAGTGCATGCTGACAAGAGCCTGAAATAGCTGTCTCCTTAGAAGTCTCCAGAGTCTGACATATTCAGAGGCAGATGCTCACAGCTAACCACTGAACTGATCAAGGGTTTCCCAATGGAGAAGTTAGAGAGAAGATTGAAGGAGCTGAAAAGGTTTGTGGCCCCATGAAGAAAGCAACAATACCAACCAACCAGAGCTCCCCAGTATCTAAACCACCAGCCTGGGAGCACATAGGGAGGGACCCATGACTCCATCTGTATATGTAGGGGAGGATGTCCTTGTCAGACATAGGTGGGAGAGGAGATCCTTGGTCCCATGAAGGCTGAACACTGAGTGGGGGAAATTTGAGGGTGGGGAGGTGGGAGTGGGGGCATGGGTGGGAAGGTGGGAGTGGGGGCATAGGTGGGAGCACATCCTTTTAGAAGCAGGAGGAAGGGAGATGGGATAGGATGATAGGATGTTCCTGGGTGGTGGAAGGAATGGGGTAAGGGGATAAAATCTGAAATGTAAATATAATATCCAATAAAAAGAAGACAATAATAATTAAGTTCCATTGGACCCTTCCAAAAAAAAAGAGAGAGAAAATAACTCTGTGATAGATGTTTTTAGTCATCTTTGTAGATGTTTTAGTCCATGTTGTAGATAGAAGCTAAGAAACAAATATTTTTTCAGTAGTAAATTTATTGTTTATAAGTTCATGGTAGCCTTTGAAGAATAAGTTTAATTGATGTAAATTTTTTTTGAAATAATCAAAAATTCATTTATTAAAAGAATATGTGACTTTCAATATATATGTAAACTTCTCTATTTTAAGTGGGAGTAGGAATAGTCTTAAATATTATTTAGATTGGCTGGTAATAAAAAAAAAGCATGTGATATTTTAAAACTATTCTTATTAAAATAGTGTATAGGATAACCTATTTTAAAAAATACTATACAAAACAATCTATTTTAAAGAGATGTATAGTATTATTAAAATAGTTAAATATTAAAATATAGGTTGTATATTATAAAGGTATTTATCACATTATAAAATAACCCAAGTTAATACTTTGCTGTATATAACCAACCACCCTTCAATCATTCCAACTATTTACAGAATATCTATAATGAACAAAATAGAGGCATCATGAACAGCAACTTTCTTCTGAGAAAGTCAAGCTCAATAGTTACACAGTGCTCACATAGAACTGCTTCAACCCTTGGATGTATATAAAATAAAACCTTAACTAACATTTTGTGATCAGAAAGAGCTTCTGAGATCAAGAGATGCCCAGACTCAAGACCTGGGGATGTTAACTCAGGGAATATTGAGACTGAAGACAGAAAATGGTAGAAATGTTTCTCAGGCAAAGGGAATAACATGTGCAGAAGTCTAGATATGAGTGAACATGTAAAAAATGTGCCCCAGAAAATTTAAAAGATGCTCAATTTCTATAACAAAGAATTTATAAAGTTTCAAAAAGCAAGTAGTAGATAAACGAGAGAGGAGAAATAAATATGAAAAAGCACACAAGGGGCTTTTCCAGCCATGGAAACTTCAAGTTTTACCCTTAAATCAGTGGGAATACAGAAAGAATAGGCAAGTGACTGGTCAGATTTCCAATTCATAGAGATGTTTTGAAGGATACAAAGAACCAGCCATCAAGGAAACTGAAATAGTAACTCAAATAAGAGACTGGACTGTTTTGAACTGCATTGATGCCAGTGGGGATACAGAGCAGTGGACACATTTGATACTTCTATTCATAGTAGAGAAAGAATTTGTTACTAAAATACATAAAGAGAAAAAAGAGAAAAATAGACTCATAGCACTGCTTTGAAGAAATAGATAAATAAACTAATCATTTCAGAAGATAGGTGATGTTGCCCAATACTTGATAAAACTGATACCCCCAGGAATGTGTTATTTACTGAAAAAAACCTGTTTCTAGTTATGGTATAATCAGCATTAGCACTCACTTTTAATCACTCTGGTTGGAATACAGACATGCCCTTAGCACACATCTTTAATCCCCCAAAAAATGAAGGTAAAGTTAGTTTCTAGAAAGAAGCACCAGTGTTTGAAAGTGATGACTAACTGAGTGGCAGACAAAGTGACAAGTCAGAGAAAGATTTGACAGAATAGGATAGTTTCTTCAGGAGAAGAGAGGAAAGGTAAGCTATTTTAAAAGGAATGGAAAGATAGAGAAAAAAAAAAGAAGGAGGCAGTTCTACCAGGACAGAGATGGGTAGTAGAAAGAGAACAAGCTAGACACAGATAAAGGATAAAGGGAGCCAGAGTATGAGAAGGAGCCAGATTAGAGCAGAATGCTAGAGTTAGTTTGACATAAAACAGAGCAATTCAGCAGAGAGAGAGAGAGAGAGAGAGAGAGAGAGAGAGAGAGAGAGAGAGAGAGAGAGAGAGAGAGAGAGAAGATTCAATCATTCAGGCTGAAGAGGACTTTGAGCCAGAACAGTTGTTTGAATCAGCCAGCCAGAGATCAGAAAACACAAGGAAGAGTGAGTTTATTTAACAGTAACTCTGAGAGGCTGAAAACATTCTAGGCTAGATAAGATTTTACAGAGGCTAGAAGTTTCCAGGACCAGGCTTAGATTAGGAGAGATGCAATAAACCTTGAAGATGACAATTATTACAGGAGAATAAAAGTGACATTTACAAGGTGATCAAAAAGGAAAATTGGGCTTGGTATGGAAGATCATAAATGATACTGAGATGCCAAATCTTTTAAGTACAGACTCCATTTTAGAGAACCTGACCTAAGTTTGAATTCAGGTAAACAGGCTGGTACCTAGCATTAGTTTCCAAGTTGATCCCAAACAAAACCTGAGCCTTGCTCCAGTCTCAAGGTTAATCTTCAACAAGTCTGGTGTTTCCAGGTTACACCCTCAACAAGACCAGTTTCTCCAGGTTATTCCCCAAACAAACATGCACCCCCAGGTTACAAGCCTACTCCCTGCCTAACAACCACCAATGCAGAGGGGAGCAGAAATTACGTTTATGATATGACTCCTAGCACCAGCCAATGATGTTAAAGGCCACAGTAGCTTTTCAAAGTAGGTTTGCACACATACTCCCTGCTTACTACTCACTATAAAGCCTTGCCCCAATAGACATTTAGGGCTTCCCCTCCACCAAAACTATCCTATTTGATGGTTTTGTGTTGGAGGGCAGCAATGTAAGCTAGCTTGACTAGAATAAAGACCCTACCATGAGTTATATCTGATTGACTCCTGTCTGGTTTTTTTTTTTTTGGGGGGGGGGGTGGGATCACTAACATTTCCTTAGCATAACAGTATCTCAGACATGTTTTCAGTTGATAGGTTGATGTAATGCTTTTAATGATTTTTGGAGCTGCCATAAGGGATTCACATACAAGATGATTTAAATAAATTAATTTTCAAATTAATTAACTAATGTTGAGACTAGTTGTCTAATATTTTGATATTGGTAGTGTTTGGTTTTTTCTGGAAGCACTGCTGGTGACTTCACAAAAATAACTATTTCCTTGTGTCTTTCTGTGGTATTCTATTCTGTTTTTGTTGTTGTTGTTTTTATATTATCATCTGTCTTCTGGAATACTCACAAAATCACACTGGCTACAGGAATTCACAATTATCTTATTTAATCCTGAAGCTCTTATAATTTCTTTACCTCCAGTCACAGCCTGAATCCCAGGTGGATATAATATCAACCTCTGACTATGAAAGAAGAAAAAGTACAACTCAGACTTTCATGTTCAGGTAAAAAATGGAAACGAGGACTGATATTCAGAGAATCCAGGCATGGGCACAATGATTATCAGTCTTTTTGTTGTTGTTGTTATTGTTTGTTTGTTGTTTTTGATTTTTGTTTTGTCTTGTTTGTTTCTTTGTTTCTCATGTTATATCTCATGTTTCAAAGGGGTTACTGGCCTTCTTGTTAGAATCAATCAATGAGAATAAATAAGGGCCAAGAATAACAAGATACTTTGTATATTCCCTGACTTTAAGATGTCAAGTTTGTGTTCTGCTTCAACTTTCACTACAACTTAATGCCTTAATTGCCTTAGTTACTGTGTCCATAAAATGCTGTTTTTCCCTGTAGTTCCTACCACATATGATTCTTAACATAGTCCCTTCTTTTGCCATACTGTCTGAGTCCCTAGAACCCTGTGAGCTTCAATGATGACCAACCTGGTAAAATAGGCTCACAGATGAAATAGAGAACGAATTTTTTGCAAGTAATAAACCACTTTCTGATTAGATTTGAAGCCTAATTCTTAAGTTAAAAATTACAGCTGTCTACATCATTAGGACCCAAAACCTGTATCTAGATGGATCATAGTCTCTATGGAAGAGCCTACTTCTAATAATCTTCTAAATAAAAAATAAATTATGTGGATTATTCAGCCTAAAAGGATCAACTGTAACATAAAACCACAGTTACTTGATTAATTTTAGATAAAAACCAAAAAATAATACCTTTGTCTTCAGGGCTTTTTATAGATCTTTACTTCCTGATACCCTTATGAAGGGATCTATCTTTTTCCCTTTCTTATGTTTTTAATCTGTATTTTTAAAATTTATGTGTGAAAGAATCTGTGTATGTAGGTATGTGTGCATGGATGTACACATGTGTGTGGGTGCCTAAGAACGTCATAAGATACATCCAGTGTCTCAGTGACCAGTTCTAGGAAGTTTTGAACATTGGATGTGAATTCTAGTCCTCTAAGACAGCAGCCAAATCACTTACCTGATCTTCAGTCCCCTCGAGTACATTTTTAAAAGATCAGTTTGCATATTCTACATCTATTTATGAAAGATTTTCTGATACAACTTTACTTTCTTCATAGTATTTAACTATTTTGTATTTACTTTGTAGTGTTTATCACAAAGTTAACTATTTTGTGTTTGTTTGCATTCTTAGTTTTATATGTGATTTCTAATTCCATGAGAAAATACCCACATATTCCCTTGTCCATTGCTCTACCTGTATTGTCAATAAGAATAGGTGACTCATAGAAGCACTCAAATAAAGAAAAAATGAATAAAACACAATCATTGGATTTGTGATCTTATAAAATGCTGGTGATTAAATAAAAGTAAGGCAGCTAAAGGTGGATATATATTAGCATCATCAATATTTGACTGAATAATACACATAATTTGCTGTCCTGAAAATGGCAGAATTTAGTATTTGTTACAAAGTAATTTTCTAAATGTATATAGCTTGAAAAAAATCAGTCTAACCCCACTGCTAAATCATTTTGTGTTCACTCATTACCCTGTGAGATTTTGTTTCTAATTTCTCAGCTGTGTTTCATGTATTTCCTCTCTGCAAGTAGCTCCAAGGTCGGTTCCTATTTATTTATTCAGATTTTATGCATAGGGATATGTTATAACTCCTTGAGACAGAGTATCTCATTTTCCAGGACACCCCACAGATAACAGCAATTACACTGCTATACAAAAGGTTTCCATCCAAGCAAATAATTTGTTTTTTAGTGAAAAATAAAGGATAGATCACCTCCGAAGGGATATTATTTTGTTTCTTTCATAACTGTGAATGACCTATGAGACCCTTCTGGTCTTCCCATAAATGAAAGAAAGAAAAATTCTTCAAGAGTAAAATATTACTTATTCTATGAGCAAACAACTTTAAATTAATAAAAAATAAAGAATGAAGGTGTTTGGTTTCTAACACAGCATGTGTCTGATTTGAATCACTTTCTGTGAGTACAATTTTGTCCATTTAAAATATCTTTGGTATATCCTACTGTAGAAGGAAGAAAATATTTTCAGAACAATCATTTATAGTGTATATGAAAACCATTTTCACAGTATCAATATAAATTACATATGGTACATAGTAACTTTACAGTTTATTAGCAAGTCAAGGAATGACTTTGCATTCACATACATTGTTCTGAAAATTATTCCAAAATTATAGGGAAATATATCTCGTTTTTATAGAACATGAAAGCAATAAAGCATTTTTATCATTATAAAACAAAATAAATTAAGCTTCACTGGTTAATATTAAAAACATATAAAATTCTTTTTAATGTTCTTACCTTTAGGTGTTTTTCACTATATTGTATTTGATACAGATAACAATAATTTTATGTATTGTGTCAAATAACTATTAAAAATCAAACTTCCATCAAATACACTTGTGATTAGAAGTCATCCACCCAAGTTTATAACAAATATATTTTTTCTTACATTTATGGCAACCTCTTCAGCTCAAACTCTTTTTAACATATTGTGTTTTTTCTAGTCTCCTAACTTATATTGAAACTACCTGTTTTGGCTCAAATCAAATATTGATCAATATTACTTTAATATATGTTTCAAATCCAATGGAAAGTAAAATAGTACACAAAAAAATTAACCCTTGGTTTTGCAAGATGTTGTTTCTTGATAAGTCGGTTAAATTTTCTAAACCACTGTTATCATTCATACATTAAAAATAATCCCATGCTAGAGTATTTTATTAAAATAATATAAATAAATAGAAAATTGTTAATTACCATAGAGGTAGAACACTGTAAGAACTGATTGAATTTTTACCAATGAATTTATTGAAACTTTCTTATCTCTGTATAAAAAAAATATGAAGTCACTAAGACATGCAGGCTTTACCTGATGTGCACCCATTTCTACAATATCTTTCACATAGTCACCCCTAAATTAAACTCATGATAAAACAACAGCTATATTCGGTTATCACATAAAATGTCCTTTGCTTTTTATGTGGCAGCTCTTCGTGTAGACATCCTGCATTTTTCTGTATGCAGTATCTCTTTGGGCAGTATTTACTATCATGGCTAAGTATCCGGGTCCTGGACTCCACACTTCCCCTCTAATCCTAATCCTTCCAAATGTCTTCATGTACCTGTAATATATTGTCAATTAACTTGAGGATAATAGTCCTAAAAATATGACATTAGAGTTTTCTGCATCAATGATAAGTGTTTGTTTAATGTTGGAATAATAGTTATAAAATAACCAAAGATTATGGCCAGGAATTTATGATGATCAGAATAAGCTATGAAACCAAAATAAGTTATTACCAGTTTTCTCCACAGATGACATGGGCCAAATTTTGAGACTTTCTTACATACATAGTGATAAATTGATTATAAAAATGTACCCTTGATATGATAGTAAATTTGTTTGCTTTGTGTGCAAGCATGTGGATGTGAGTTCAGAATTCTTACATAAAAGTTTTGTTGAAGCGCATGCAAGTTTCCCAAACATTAAAAAGAAATTACTTATGCAATATTAAAGTTTTCATCAGTAGACTGTGTATTTTTTATTTCCTCTAAATATGCCTTAGATTATTGCCTCTTTTTGGCCAATAAAAGGTATAGAATTCTGAACAAGGATCTCAAAGTTCGTGTGTATTTTCACTGAGAATTTGGTTACTGTCAAGTTAAAAAGCTCAGGTGTGTCTATTAGAAGATAAAAGTAGATCAAAAGAGTCTCATTATTACAACCAGAAGGAATTACAGATTTACCTAAATATATTTGAATTTGAATCATGTAGTATTGATATACAAATTAATAAAATACATTTCATATACACACTTGACCACAAAAGCTGGTGATTTCTTCTTAAAATTATTATAATTATGGTTTCATACAATAAATAAACTCCAGGCTCATAGCTCTCTTTTGACAATTGAGTGAAAATGCAGCAGAAAAATAAGTCAACCTGTACCTGAGTTATAGGAAACATTAGAACACACTAGATGTTTTGAAAATATTATTTTATAATTCAAAAACACAGTTACATGTTTAACTGAGGAATCAATGATTGAGAAGTTTGAAGCTAGTTTAAGACTAAGACCCACCAACCAGTGACTAAGCTAGATGATGCGATTGTTAATTCTGAGTGTTGGTTGTTGTTGCTGTTGTTAATCCTTCCTTTATCTTTCTACCTGCTTGCAATAAACTGGCTAAAAGTCCAGAACTGATTTAATGTTAAAATTGTAATTATAATATTTTTATGGGGGAAAAGTCAAGTACAACTTCACTGTTGATTAAGCCCAAATTGTTGGTTCTTGTAGACAATGAATTAATATTATAGTTCTTGTAGTCTATAAACTAGAATTAAAGTCCATCTATCTGGGTCCAGTATGTGTATGATTAATATTATGCTTTTTAAACCCATTATATTACAGTAAATACTAGCTCACTTTATTTTTAAATAATGTTGGTATGCTGGAGTGATGTCTGCCAATGCCATTCAGGCCAGTACAAGGCATACAACTATGAACCAGTAGTTATGAGTGCTGAGAACTGACATTCCCATTTGAAGCACCGCAAGTGTTCTTAACATTAAGTCCTATGTGCAATTCCTCTTCCCTGCTTTCCTCAAGACAGAATATTCCAAGTAACATTCTACACAATTCCTCAGACCGTCTCTAATGGTATTGAACATTAATTATCCACTAGAGTAAACAGCTCAATACCTGCCCTTATTGACTTCTCTTCTTTCTCCCCTACTCACTTTCCTTTTGTCTCTCCCCTCCTTTCTTCTGGTAACTGAAAAGAACACCTCATACAAGAGGCTGTATGTCATTCACCACATCAGCTTTAGGAATGAAAGAATCAAAATCTAGAGAAATACTCCCTGAATTGTTCAGTTAGAAAAGTATTACAAAAGATGCCAAAATAGTAATCAAATAATATCAGTGTCTACTCTAAGATACCTTCCATGTTTGACAACACCAGTGTTCAAAGTTTTTGATAAAATTTCTTTAGCAAACAGAAGCTGTGAATGAGAGTGATCATTGCATAGTGAGTAAAGGATCTGCTATAGAAGGAAACTTACCTCTGTGATTATAAACTAGGCAATTGCAAATACAAGACACAACAAGAAAATTATAACTATCTAAAAATATTATAAGTGTACTTTCCATATATGAGGAAGCTGATTTAAGAAAGAAAGAAAAAATAAGAAAATGTAAGACTACATTTTATGAACGTTTTCTAATTTATTTGAATATTCTAAATAAGGAATTTAACAAAACGATGTAATAGAAGTAATGACATAGAATATTGTATTGCTGTCATTGTTTTGAGACTGAATATCACTTTAATGCATTGGTATGAAACTGATTATGTAGCTCAGGTTAGCATCAAACTTATTACAATCTTCCTGCCTCGAGCTCCAAAAGGCTAAGACTGTCTGTGTTGCTATATAGCTCTGGATTTTAGCAGCAAGAGAATAATATTTGAAATGCAACCTAAGTGTGGTAAATGCATTCATTCCATCATTCTTAAGTAGAATTTAAGTGAATGTGACAATTTCGTCAATTGGTTTCATATTTTTGTACCATAATTTTAAAACGTGTCATGAATTCTAATAATATTTTTACATTCCTTTAGATTTGGGGTGCTGTTTTTATTCAACTTCTCTCTGGTTTTATAGTTTATTTGTTGCTTTGTTTGCAGAGAAGTATTGTTTTCTTGAAAATTTCCTAACTTTAAAGACTTTACAGGATGATTAAGAAGATCAAACCCCTGAGCAATGTAAAAGGAAGCCTATAGCCAAATACTATGTGATATAAAAATTAATGAATGTCCAAAGGGCAATTAAATAATTGAAAATAATTAGAAGAAGAAATTTGGTGATTGCTAAAGTGTTTTGAATCAAAGTAATATATAGCAGGATAAAAAAATCCACCCAGAAAAACACCAAGAAATACAGAGAAATTATTTTAAAATATCCAGAAGCAACAATTTGGATAGGTTGTAGCCACTACTAGATTTATGTTTATATGTTCGAGCCACATGAGCAAATCCCATGAAGAATTCTTTAAATCATTATTGGCTAGCTAGTTAATGTTTTTATAATCTTAGTAACAATAAGATAAACATTATACATAAACACATTTTTTTGTAAACCATACAAATGAAAACAAATGACCCAGTCTTAAATGTATATTTATTAATATAAATGAAGGTAAATATGTATTAATGTATATAAATATACATATATGAGTAAATGTAATAGGTTTATAGTCAAATGAAAACCAATAAACTATTATATATGTAAATTTATAATATATTTTACAAATTAACACATTAAAATATAAAGCAATACATGATTCTATGACCAGCTATTGTTCTATTAAAGTAATTAATTGTAGACAATACATGTAGTTATCACATGTACTCAATAAATTTTGATGACTGCAATTTTGGTTTCAGATGCTATTATATTTTTAGTTAATTTACTTACTCAGATGCTATTATATTTTTTGGTTAATTTACTTATTTTTAGGCCTTGAGTAGAATTATCTTTTAATGAAAAAACCTGGAACAAAGAAATGTTGAATAAAAAATAAATACAAATACAACCCATTTTTCTACTTTTTCAAAAATACAACAATGCCATACAGAAAACTCCTTCTATGACATGATAAATGTTTAATGACAAAAGTGTTACCTTAGATGGTTATAAGTTAATTCCTCTGCTTTTGACTGAATTATGGGGTATATATCAATTATGCATTCTCATAATAAGACTCAGCCACAAATGGCCACATATCCCAGGGAGAAGTATATGAACTAACTTGTTTCATGAATCACATAGCATCAAAAGTCCTCCCAGTACTCCAGTATCCATTGTCATTGTTGTCCTTACCAAATTGTAATTTGAAATACACTGCAACTTCCCTTCTTGTTATATCTCTATAGTATTTAAGTGACAAACTCCAGAACATCTTGATGTATCCTATAATGTATATCTTTCAGATCAGCGTTTGATTACACTTGCCTCTTACGCAGCAAAATTTGACTTACTACAGAAGAGGCTGGGATGTTGTTGACATTCGATCAGACCCAGGATGCTACCTAATCCACACTACATCTTCACTGATTCTTAGACCTATACAGTGTCTTATGCAAACATAATGAGTTCAAAAGAAGTTCTTGATAAAATGTACTTTTGATTTTTTCATGTCTGCCAATTCAGTCCATTGTTTTTCTGCAAAAATAATTTAAATTTTCATGTATTATTTTATACTCATGCCACTATAATGCGATAATACCAACTCAAATGTACTTAACTGGATACAAGTAAACACAATACAAACCTAAATAAAATATTAATAATAACTATGAGATTGAGTCAAACCTTATCTATGATCATCTATTTTTTATTGAAAATGACAATATACTAACTATGGACTATCAGAAAAATCTTGCTTAAGTACCATTAAATGCTGAATCAATAGAAATGAGTACTGGCTTACAACAACAACAACAACAATCTCTGTAGAAATTCTAGAAATACAGGATCCTATATGGCCAGATTCATAACACTGGATAAACTGTTACTTTCATCTATGTCCAAACACTATTGATATCTAAGTGAATCTTGGACATTTTTGGAAGCAATAAGTACACCAAAAATGTTAGGTGCCAGAAACTGACCCATTTTCAGTACCTGAAAGTTTTAAAGTAACTAATTAAGAAAACTCAATTATCTTAAAAATTTTCAGAAATGTTGCATTATTCCAATAGAAAAAGTTTTAAAAGGAGATAAAAGTGACTGAAGAATCAGTGCACTAAAAATATACCTAACAAAATTAAAAAATTCAGTAAAAGACACCAATAGCAGATTCACAGTAGAAGAAGAAATTGGGGGACACAAAGAAAGGCCATTTGAAAAATACTCAGTTGGAGAAGAAAAAAGAAAGAAGAGAAGCAAAGGAACTTATACTAACTTTGTGACAGCATTGAAAGAAATAAGATGTTTTGTGCTGGAATTCACAGTGAACCAGATGATGCCCAAGGGTGTCAAGATCTTATTAAAAGAAGAACATAAAATTTACCCCCACATGACAGTGATACAAATAGCTAGCTACAGAAAAATCAAAGGTCACCAGTTAGATTTGATTCAACCAAGTATAACTCCATATAATTTTATCATCAGTCTTTAAAGGGCAAAAGGGGCAAAAAAGATTCTCAAACATACAGAAGAAAAGAATCAAATAATAGATAGACTGCAAATTTGCTGAAATACACAACTTTCAGCCTATATCTCATAACTCAGAGGAGAGCTGGTAGAAGATTTAGAAATTAAACATCCATTCAAGAAAACTATAATCAGAAAAGTATTTACAAACTTAATAGAAAGAAACACATCATTAGGCTGGTAAGGAAGAGAGAATGCATTTCTACTCGCACAAAAAGATGTGGAAAAAAAAAAAAAAACCTGCTTACCAAAATGGAAAGTATTTTGTGGTACAAGGATTTTAATGCAGAGCCTCATCCATTCTCAGTAAGTTGTCAATCACTTAGCTATGAACAGTATCTACCCAAAATATGCTGTTAAGTGCCACATCATAAACTAAATAAAAAACAACATAATAAATACATAAAAAATAATTTGAAGAGTATTGGTGTTCTTTGAAGGTCTAAGAGAATTATATGCTTAATTCATTTTAGATGTTAGGATAGTCTTAACTACTGAACATATTTCATTAGATGCCATATATGCATTTCTCAAAATATGAAACATAAATGAGTCATAATTATGTAAAAATTGTTCAAAGTCTTTACCATCATGGAAATGTAAATTATTATAACTATTTTGAGTTTTTATCTTATCATAGTCAGAATGACTGATTCTAAAGAAAATAGCAAAAACTCCTGACATGAATGTATGGAAGGTGTAAATTTATTAACTGCTGATGAGAGTACAAATTACTGAGGTCAATGTGCATATTAGTGTGGCAGTTTCTCAGAAAGATAAACATAAAATCTAGCACATGATTAAGGTATACTACCACTCTGAGTGTTTCCCAGAGCTCTTAAGTTTTTACTATAGAGTTATTTGTTCAATGATGTTTATAGATTCTCTATTTATATTATACAGGAAATAGAAACAGCTTTTATGTCCCTCAACTGATAAATTAATAATGAAAACGTGGCACATTAACACAGTGGAATATTATTTAGTTGTAAAATAAAGTATAAACATAAGTGGGTAGGTCTAGAGATATGGATAATGATGATGCTAACCCATATTAAAATAGAAAAAAGTACAGAGTTTTCTCTACTTATTAAATGCAATTTTTGAGATATGTACATCATATGGAATGTCAATAGAGATCAGAAAACAAATCAGATCCATGAAGGGGTCTTCAAAGAAAGGTGCTACTGTAGCACAGTCCTTAATGAAAGAGCTACAGTGTTGTGAATCTAAATCCACAGACCTGCATTAAGAGATTCATGAAAAGAGCTAGAAACTAAAACACCCAATGGAATAGTCAAACTGAGCTCCAAATTGATACTTAGCCTCAAACTGGGTCATGTTAGTCATGCAGTGTGCAACAGAGCCTTTCACCCAAATGGAACACATCAGCCTATGACACATAATAAACAAACATGATCTGCCTTCAGGGAAACATCAAACTTCCATGTTTGAAACAAAGTAAATGAATATTATTAATATTTTGAAATTTTGGAGTTGTCTTTTAAAGAAACATAATAACCTAAACAATGTTGGTATTATTTGCACCAGAAACTTAATTTCCTCAAATTGTTGTATGATTACTTCACTGGAAAAATTCCAAGGTCATTATCCTGGTTAAAAGAAATTAAACAAAATACTCAAAACAAATTGTTGGAATTAATCATTCTCAGAAATGATGTAAAACAAAGTTGTTGATCATAGAAAATAAACACCAGTGAATAATATAAACAAATCATGAATATTATAAAATAAGAACATTAGATGTTCAAACTTTAACAACTTGGAATGAATACAAAAGGATTTTCAAAAATCCTTTCACTAAAACAGCAGAAAAATAAAGAATACATTTCCAATTACTTTTATCTTAGTATGAGTTTCTTATCTTAAAGTGAGCTAAGTAAAAAAAAAATCTTGCCTACACAGATGAATTGATGAGCAAGGTCAGTGGCTGCCCTTCCAGAAGACTAGACTCAATTCACAGAACTCATGTGGCAGCTAAAAATCATCTGGAACGATAGTCCCTGGCGGATCCCAGAACCATCATCTGGCCTCTTTGGAAAGCACACAGACGTACATGCAGAGAAAGCACCTATATACACAATGAATAAATAAATTATAAATAAAATAAATTAATAGAATTTGTCAACATTTGGCAAATAGTATTTTGTTGATTACATTCTTGATCAGTCTGGAAACCAGGGAAAGAAGTTATGCTGGGAAATCCATGAATGGAACACAACTACTAAGTAGCATTAGAAGTAAGTAAAACTCTTGGTGAAAAGCAATCTAACAGGATACGTTTTGGGAAGACATGCAGCTATCAAACACTAAGAAGAGCATGTGAAGAAGAGGAGAATTGATCAGATAGAGGGAGAAATCTAATACCAGGTGTTTACGACATTCTCAAAGTTCCTTGGTAGAATTATTTCTTAAAAATATAACTGCTAAGAAGTATTTACAGAGGATTAAAAAATCTGACTAAATTTAGGTCAATGAGCATTTGATGCCTGACATTGTCTTTGATATTTTATAAGTATTAAATTCATTTGACATCAATTCTGATAAAGCTAATTTGAGGTTTCACTCAAGTATAACTACTAAAATGTAAAAATACAAAACAAAACAATGTCTATTTAAGAAATCATGTGGATTATTCACCCTGACATTTTTTTCTCTCTTACTAATAATGATAACTAATTTAAAAACCAAAACAAAGCTCAACCTTTATCTCCTCTTTGGTGACAGTTTTCTCACTCAGAAATGGCTTCTTGGATATATATTCTACAATAAAATAATATATTTCATGTTGGGAGCCGAATTTAGTAGAAAGCGGCTAGATCAACTTTGCAGCCATCTGGAACCATATACCCTGATGAAAGACTTGGTTTTCAAAAGCCTATAACAGCTGAAGCACACCCTGATAAATATATTGTTTATCCCACATAGCTTGTTTTGCTGTTTAGTGACCTCAGCTGTATGGTGCACGTAGCATGAGTTCATGGGCTCCTGGCAGGGTTTATAAGCTGCGCCCTGGAAGGGATCGCGGGCTCAACATCTTGACTACCAACTGTTAAGCATCCTGAGTAAACTGCGGTGAGAAGGAACAGTTTGTTCCGTGTCTTAGTTCCTGCTGGTCAGGGTTGGCTTGGCACAATTTCATACTCTTGCTATAGCTTAAGAATATTAAGCAATAAATTGAAAAGGAATCTCATTTTATTATAAGAAACTATTATCACCATTTAGTAATACATTAAACTATAATTATTTAAAACATTTTAAATTTATCATTATTGCACATGTCTGTCTCTTTTGTGTGCATGCCTGTGTGCTGTGAATTCATGAGGAGGTGAGAGAACAACTTTCTGCAGTTGGTTTTCTCCTTTGACCTTCACGTGGATTTCAACAAGATGACAGAGAAATGCAGTCAGCACAATTAGTCCTTTTATGTACTGAGCAAATGCAGAATGAAGAGTTGTAGAGTCCAGTCCCAGTGGATAAATCTACAATATGAATACTGCACCAAGACTCACTGATCCTTGGGGAAGAAGGAGCAAAAAGTTTATTAGATCCATAGGGAGATGGAGTTTGATATAAGATTGTGTCTACTTTAAAAGCTTTGAAGGCAGAATGCTTTCATGTATGTGCTAGTTTATATGTAGTTTTCCAGGAGAGCTATCCTATACATAGTGATCAAAAGTATCCTACTTCTGTCAGTTCCCATTTCAAGTGCCACTAAAACCAGTGGACTGAATGTCCTATGATGTGAAATTATTTTTATGATGTCCTTTATGAAATTATAGTAAAATTATTGGCAACACTTACTTAGCAAATAATAACAATTGAAATATATACCATATACAGTGTTTCATATGAAATATATGTCTAACTTCATATTTTTGGCCTCCTTAGTGTTATATAAATGAAATCATTTCCATGGATAGCAGTCAGAAAAATTCAGAAACTATGATATCAAAATGCTTTGAGTTTGAGTGTAGTGTTTTGTCTGCTATTCTGGTATCCACACCCCTCAAAAAACTGCTGAAGGGAAACAATCTAATAGACAGATTTTTCCTTCCCAGCTTCTTTATTCTTAGAGAGGAGCACCATAACCACTTATTCTTAAGTATGACTTAATCTAACTATGGTATGGATATGTGTCTCTGATGTTTAAAGAAGCTGTTTTCAGTGATGCTTTGAAATTTAGTCATGACTTCAATCCAGTCAACTTCAGACTTATTACTGAGCTTCTGTAAGTGCAATCATAACTCAGTGCAATACCTTACAATAAAAATTGATATAATCTGCTAGGGAAATCTCCAGGGCCCAAGATGAAAATAGAGGCATGCAAGACCCCTCATCCACCAGCTGAATATTCTATAATACTTCAACTGGTTTAACATTTCTTTTGGAGGGAGTTACAGGATTAAAGAGTAAAAATGTTTTTGTGAGTTTGGAGAATAAATCTGATCTGATTTCACAGAGGGGCAACCAAACGTCATGAAGAGTTTACAATATTACAAGAACAGAAATAATAAAATATGATATTAGAATAGCTACATTAACTTGCTCCTTGGACCTTTTTGCTTGGAAAGTCTCTTTTCAATTCTTTATTTTGAAATAACATTTATCTGTGGTGTTGAGATATATTTCTTGTATGAAGCAGAAGGATGGATCTTGTTTTCATATTCATTCTGTTAGCTAGTGTCTTTTTGTTGGGGAATTGGGTCCATTCAGATATTAGCAACTAATGATATTTACTTGTTGTAGGTGATGGTATTAGTGGTGGTGACGGTCGTGTGTGTGTGTGTGTGTGTGTGTGTGTGTGTGTGCGTGTGTGTGTATTTGTATGTTTTCCTTCTTTGGGATTTTGCTGTTGTGTCTTGCAGATTTTTGTCTGTGCATTTGTGAAATAGTTACAAGTGCAATACCTTACAATAAAGATTCACTATTCACTGTTAGGTTGGATTTTCCTTCTAGTATCTTCTGTAGGGCTTCATTTGTAGGTAAACATTGTTTAAATATGACTTTGTAATGAGAAACTTTGTTTACTCCATCTATCATAATTGAAAGTTTTACTGGGTATAATATAGTAGCCTTGTCTGGCATCTATGATCTCTTAGAATCTGAGACACATCTCTTTAGGTCCCTCTGGTTTTACAGTCTCTGCTGAGAATCTAGGTTTAATTCGAGCAAGGCTGCCTTTATATGTTTCTTGGCCTTTTTTTTTTCTTACACCTTTTAATATTCTTTCTCTGTTCTGTGTGTTTAGTATTTTGAATATGTGGCAGGGAGACTTTCTTTTCTGGTCTAAACATACAGGCACATTCTTTTTTAGATTAGAAAGGTTTCCTTATGATTTTCTTAATTTTTTTTTTTTTTTTTTTTTTTTTAGGTTTTGACTTGGAATTTTTTTCTTTCTATTTATGTTATTCTTAAGTTTAGTCTTTTCATAATGTCCCATGTTTCCTGGATGTTTTCTATCAGGAATATTTAGATTTAGCATTTTCTTTGTTGGATTAATTCATTTCTTCTATTGTATCATCAGCTTTGAGATTCTTTCTTCCATCTCTTATATTATGTTGGTCATGCTTACGGCACCATTCCTGTTCACTTACCCAGATTTTCCATTTCCAGAACTTCTTCAGTTTGTGCTTTCCTTTTGCTTTTCTTTCCAGTTTTATCTCTTGAGGAGTATTCCTCACCTGTTTGTTTCTTTCTTGGCATTATTGAAGGTATTTATTGATATCCTTCAATTTTTTTTTTGTCTTCAATTTGTTTAAGGGATTTTTTCATTTCTTCTTTTATCATCTTCATAAAGTTGGTTTTACAGATATTTTCTTGTACTTCAGCTGCATTTAAATACTCAGGTTTAGCTATCCTAGATTAGCTGGACTCTGAGAGTGCACTGTTGCCCTGGCTGTTGTTGATTGTGTACTTACACTGGCATTTAGGCATCGGGGTTTGGAATGACTATAGGTCTAGGTGCTGTTTTCTGAATTTGTCTCCCCTCCCTTGGTTTATGTTTCCTCTTTAGTTTTCTGGTCTTTTTGCCCTGTATTTCTGGTACTGAGCGACCTCAGATCTAGTAGACAAACTCTGACCAAATTGAGGGCTGGACTCCTAGTGAATAGGTTGTCCTTTGGTATGGCAGTGGGTTTTTCTTCTGAATGGTGTGACTTGCATCTGAGCTGCAATTGGAATAATGGCCTTGCCATGAGGCAGATGGTGATTTTGGGTTGGAGGAACAATGTAATGTTGTTTGGGGAAGGGAGTATAGGGCCTCACTGATTTTTTAATGTGAAAATAAAGTATTATATAATCTGCAACCTATTTTCTTATATATATTAAAAATGTGTCTATTCCAATTTGTTTTTCTATGAATCCTCCAAAATATCCTCATGACGAAGTAAATTCAAGATCTTACTCTAGTCACTCCTATACGTCTTACTTAACTCTCTCTCTCTCTCTCTCTTTCTCTCTCTCTCTCTCTCTCTCTCTCTCTCTCTCTCTCTCTCTCTCTCTCTCTCTCTCCTAAGTTGGGTTCCCAGCATCAATGTTGTACTTTACAATCACCAATAACCCCAGTTCCACATGATCCAGTGTGCTGTTCTGATCTCCACAGACTTGTGCACACAATCAGTGTTCATTGGTAACCCCAGACACTAAGACATATACATTCAAATTAAATAAATCTTTAAAAAGAAAGGAATTCTGAGAATTAAGAAACTCTTTCAATGCCTTTGACAACTTTTGGATGTGCTTATATGAGATGCAACCTTCTCCAGTTTATTTAAAATCACTGTACTGATGTCACAACCTTTTTGCATTTTTATATACATAAGTATATAAATACTTATAAACTCTTATATATATATATAAGTATATATATTATATATAAGTATATATATATGTATATATATATATATATACATATATATACTTATATAAAGTATATATATACATAAGTACATATATATATACTCGTTGGAAACCAGATTGTCAGGTCAGTGAGGAATTGAAATGTATCTATTTAAGGAAGTTCGGTTCCACCAATTCTGCTTTAGTGTTACTCTCCTAATTCACATTGTCCTAACAGATGTTCAAAACAAATATTTTTAAAAATTAATAGTTTAAATCCACTGGTATCATTCATTTAAGTATGAAATTGGCAAAAGGTTGTTACTACTATTACTATTACTATTACTATTACAAAAGTAACATAAAACTTATTAACTTTTCTAAAAATCCAATGTCTTCAAAACCACAAACTATAACACATACTAATCTTTCTTTTACTAAACATGAAGTCATTTAATGATTTCAAATATTGTTTACCATACAATATCATTTATTCAGCTAATATAAATCACTTGCTCAAATAAAGGGCACTCATCTATCATATTTCTAGGAATAAAATTAAAATTGTGAATTTAAATTTAAAATATGACTTTAGAACAAAATTATAAAGTAAATCACCACATTTGACATTATGCCCAAATACTCAAAAACATGTCACTTTTCTAGATATAATATGAAGAGAAATAATGTCTGAAATAATATTGATTCATCTAAATTCATTTACCCAATCAACCATTCATTAATTGTTATTAAGTTTCATGAGCATATTCATATTCAGTATCCAATCACATGTTGAGAACTGTGTTCTAAAACTCATGAAGTTAGTTCTTCTATGGAACTGCTTTTTAAAACAACTCCTTTTAGAGAGAATGCAAATAAGACATTTTCATAAAATCCAGTTTGAAAGTGCATTTTTTCCAAGATGGGAGTATATTTCCTTTCTTAGCAAAAAATACTACATTTATATTTTCTATAAGCACTATATTTATAACTTTTAGAATGATTTCTAATAGAAATGTCACTAGGGAAGGTTCATGATCTCATATACTCTAGGATTCTTTCAGTTGTAAGAAGAGGAACATAGGGTAAAGAAGACTGAAAGCAAGTAACACAACATAAGTTGAGGTTATAAGGTCAGACAGCCCTGCTGTTGACATGATTCCTAATGTGATGTCTTGAATTATAGACACAAAGCATCAAGGCTCCTCTTCATTGAAGGACCTTGAGAGTACTATAGACTCAGCTTTCAGTTACCAATAACTTGATTACTGGCTCAAGTATAGAAATCACACCATGTACACAAAGTCACTTCCCTTAGGTATAATTTGTACCTATCAACAGATTAAGGAGGCTTTACAAAAGCAGTATGCCCAGATGCCAGATGTCTTTTAGATACAGCTATAGTACAGGGGTAGCAAAGTTTATGACTTCTCATTCCTTCCGTTCCATTTATGTTTGGATCCCAACATCCAATTTTTCTCCCCCTCCAGCTTCATGTTCTTTTTTTTCTCTCTTCTTTGCTCTGTCCCTTCTTTCCTCTCTTTCCTTCCCTCCTGAGTCCCTTTCATGTTGCCTATATATACATGTGTATAGGACAATATATAAAACATGGGTATCTACTTTGAAATAGAGTTAATGCTTTTAATATATGATAACTTCCTTATACGATTCCAGTTCCAGAGTAATCCAATCTGTGATGGGACCTTCGATCTGTGATATTCTTATGTATATAAAAAAATAGAATGTTATGATGTTTATGAATACTATATAAACAAAGTACTCAATTTGATGAATTACAAACACTAGCCTCTTTTATCTATAGTGATGTAGATTATGATGTTTATGAAAAAAAATTAGGATACACAGTCATGCTGTAAGTCTGGGCCCTTGAATCATGGCATTACATCTTATCATTTTTTTCCATTCTTCATTTAAATTTTTATGAACAACATTTTCACTTAGTTTTGTATTTGTCTCATTTTCTCTAAGTACCAACCAGTACATCCAAAGCAGTAAAAGTCGTAAGCCAGATGTGATCTCAATGCTATAATAAATACTTCCTGTTTGTGAGGTAGTAATTTAGTGATATACTTTGATCTTAAGTTTGACCTAGTCCATGTAATGTCACTTCCAACTTCTACACTTTTAACCAATTTGCAAGCCAAATATATTTAAGACTACTTGGACTGTTACAAATGGAAATTAAATATTCTGTTCCTCTTGAAGTGGAACATCTTTAGAAAGAGTTAATTCTATATACTGTTTAAATATTAAACTTAATTTTTAAAAATTTATACATCATTTACTTAGTGTAGACATTGACAAAGAAAAAGTAGGATAAGAATTAATATCAATGTTCATAGTTGGAATAAAGAAGTGAAAATTAACAAGCAGTTAAGGAGCCTAAAACTCCTGAAGATATTTTCAAATATGAGCCAGTCAGAATATTTAGAATTAACTTTGTCTTCCATAAATGTTGACACCAATCTGATATTAAGAGCACATAGAACAACAATTCCTGATGTATTTGTAATATGGTTATATTCTTATCTTGGATATTTGGAAAACACCTAGTAAAATAATACATGAAAATAAACTTAAAAATTCCCATAGTTCTTCCTCTCTTCCCTATTCAATATATGAGAACATTGGGACCTTCAACTGACTATTCCAAATTAAGAAAGCAAAGAATTCTTCTCTTCTGTTGGGTGAACACTTCTTACTGACAGATTTGAAGAGAGTAAAAACACAATATCTGGGAAGAATAAATTGAACTTGCCTTGAAAATCATTTCTTCTAAAAAACATAATCTAAGAACTTGCCTAACATTTTAATTATGATTTATTGCCCCCTTTTGACCATTATAGAATGTATCTAAATATGTCAGTGTATATCATTTTTCCATGATTTATGTTATTTTGGGGAGAAATTTTCTAAGAGATACTGCTAGTTACATAAAATTTTAAAAATAAAAATCTTGACAGTGAACAAGATGAGAATACGAATAAAGATTCTATGACTAAAAGTTCCCAACACTACGAAACGTAGCAAATGCTCAGATCCTGGTTGCTGTCATTCTAACAGAAAATTACACTCCTATCCTGAGAAATCTGTCTATTGTAGGGTTTGGTAAATTTCCTTGTTCTGATACTGCTATGAATTGTGTCACTGACTTTCCAATGTTGGAAGCAGTAACAACTCCCCAACTTCCTACATTGCTACACATTTCATGTAGAGATTAATAAAATGACATCCATGCAAGCACATGCCCAGTCACACACGCATACACACACACACACACACACACACACACACACACACACACACACATTTTACACTATCAATTCTAAAAAACATATTAAGTGTGGCTTCATTATTTGATTTTACGTCATTAATATAATTTCATAAATAATGAACAGTCACATACATTCTTTTCTTTTTTCTTTTATTTTTATTGAATTTATCTACTTATTCACTTTACATCCCAATTTCAGCACCATCCCAGTCCTAGCTGGTGTAGATCCTCCCCAATTCTTTCCTCCCCTTTCTCCTTTGAGAAGGGGTAGCCCCCCTCTAGGCACAAGAAGGCAGTCAAGAGATTTGGGGATAACCCCCAATTCTGTTTGGGGATGCAGACCAAGTTGCTCACCTGCTACATATGTGTATCAGGCCTAAGTCGAGACCATGCTCCCCTTTTGGTTGGTAAATCGGTCTCTAAGAGGCCACAAGAGTGCAGGTGAATTGACTCTGTTGTGTCAGGTATTGCTACTTGCCCATGAGATTGGTCTCAGTTTGGGTCATAAATTTGTTGGTCGTTCACTCCATCTCTACTAGACATTTGTCTGTGCACATCTTGTACGTGGCACACATTTTGGGTCAAAAATTTGTGAGTTGGTTGTTGTCCTTATCCCTCCACTGGGAGATTTGTCTGGCTATAGGAAGTGGCCACTTCAGGATCCATAATTCCCATAGCTAGGCTTCTTAGCTAGAATCATCCAAATAGATCCCCTGGGGCCTCCTCAACCCCAGGTCTCTGGAACATCCTAGCGATTGCCTCTCTCATTGCCAATTTCCCTTCTCTCTCTCCTGCTTGTCTATATCTGATCCTCCCCATGAGAAGCTCAACAATCACCTTTCCCACTCAGTTCCTTCACATTATCTACCTCCAATATCTATTTTATTTCATTTCCTGGGAAAAAGTACCTTTGTTATTAGACTTCTTTTAGTCTGTGGACTATAGTGTGGTCATCCTGTATTTTATGGCTAATATACACTTATAAGTAAGTACATATGATGTGTGTCCTTTCTAATCGGGGCTACTTCACTCTGGATAATATGTTCTAGTTCCATTCATTTGCCTGCAAAATTCATGGTGTTTTTTTTTTAATAGTTGAATAGTATTACATTGAGAAAATGAACTGCATTTTCCTTATTGATTCTTCAGTTAACGGACATCTAGGTTGTTTCGAGTTTTGGGCTATTACGAATAAAGCTGCTATGAACATAGTTGGGCAAGTGTCTCTGTGGGATCATGAAGCATTTGGGCATATATGCCCAGGATTGGTACTAGGGTCTTGAGGTAGAACTATTCCCAGTTTTCTGAGAAACCACCAAATTGATTTTTAGACTGGTTGTACCAGTTTGCACTCCCACCAACAGTGAAGCAATGTTCCCCTTGCTCTACAACCTTGTCCTCATGTGCTGTCACCTTAGCTTTTGTTCTTAACCATAATGATTTGTATAAAGGGGAAATCTCAGTTGCTTTGATTTGGATTTCCCTGATAACTAAGAATATTGAACATGTCTTTAAGTGCTTCTAGGCAATTCATGATTCCTCTTTTCAGAATTTTCTGTTTATCTCTGTACTACATTTCTTAATTGAGTTATTTGGTTTGTTGGTGTCTAACATTTTCAGTTCTTTCTATATTTTGGATATTACCCCTCTGTCAGATGTAGGCTTTGTGATGATCTATTCCAATGTGTAGATTCTTGTTTTCTCTGAATGATGACATCCTTTGCCTTACTGAAGATTTTCAGTTTCAGGAGGTCCAATTTATTGATTGTTAATCTTAGTTCCTGAGCCATTGTTCTTCTGTGCAGGAAGTTGTCTCCTATACCAACAAGTTTAAGCCTATTCCCCATTTTCTGTTCTATTAGATGTAGTATATCTGATTTTACATAGAGATCATTGATCCAGTTGGACTTGAGTTTTGTGCAGGGGGATGAATGTGGATTTACTTTCATTCTTCTACATGCAGTTATCCAGTTAGTCCAGCACCATTTGTGGAAGATGCTTTCCCTTTTTTATTGTATGGTTTTGACTTCTGGGTCAAAAATTAGGTGTTCATTAAGTATATAGGTTTATTACTGAGTCTTTAATTTGATTTTATTTATCAGTCTGTCTATTTCTATACCAATACCATGCAGTTTGTATTCCTATTGCTCTGTACTACTGCATGAAATCAGAGCTAGTGATACCTCCAGAAATTCTTATATTATTCAAGATAATTTTGGATATACTGGGGTTTTGTTTTTCCACATGAGGTTGAAAATTTTTCTTTCAAGATCTGTAAAGAATTGTGTTAGAATTTTGATGATTGAATGTGTAGATTGCTTTGGGCCATTTTTACTATGTTAATCCTACCAATCTAGTGACTATGAGAGATTTTTTTTATCTTCTGATATTTGCCTCAATTTCTTTCTTCAGATACTTAAAGTTCTTGTCACATGGGGCTTTTATTGATTTGTTGAAGTTAAACTAAGATATTTTATATTATTTGTGGCTATTATGAAGGGTATTGTCTCCCTAACTTTTTCCCAGCCTGCTTATCATTTGTATAAAGGAGGACTACTGATTACTTTGAGTTAATTTTGTATGGAGCCACTTTGCTAAAGGTGTTTAGTAGCTATGGGCATTCTCAAAAAGATTTTTTGGGGTCACTTATGTATGCTATCATATAACATGTGAGTAGTGATATTTTAATTTCTTCCTTTTCAACTTGTATACTTATGTCTCCTTTAGTTGTATTATTGATCTACCTAGAACTTCATATTGTATATCGAAGAGATAAAAAGATAGTGGACATCATTGTCTTATCTCTGATTTTAGTGGAATTTTTTTTAAAGTTGTGTTCCATTTAATTTGATGGTGACCATTGGCTTGCTGTAAAATGCCTTTATTGTAATTAGGTTTCTACCTTATATTCCTGATCTTTCCGGGATTTTTAACATGAAAGGATGCTTGATTTTGTCAAAGGCCTTTTCAACATCTAATGTGAAAATCATGGGGTTTGTTATTAGTTTTTTGTTGTTGTTGTTGTTGTTCAGTTTGTTTATATGGTATATTATGTGGATAGATTTTCATATATTGAACCATCTCTGCATCCCTGGGATGAAGCCTACTTGATAATGGTGGATGATATCTTTGTTGTTTTCCTAGATTAGGTGTGCGAGTATTTTATGGAGTATTTTTGTATCTATTTTCATAAAGGAAATTGGTCTGAAATTTGCTTTCTTGGTTGAGTATTTTTGTGGTGTAGATATCAGGGTAACTTTTGGCCTTAATTGACTTTGGCATTTTTTTTTCTGCTTCTATTTCTTGGAATAGTTTGAGGAGTTTTGGGGTTAGCTCTTCTTTGAAAGTCTGGTAGAATTCTATGCTAAAACCATCTGGCCCTAGGCATTTTTTGGTTGGGAGATTTTAATGACTGCTTCTGTTTCCTTAGGTGACTACTCAAATAGTTTACCTGATCCTTACTTAACTTCTGTAACTGCTATCTGTCTAGAACATCATCTATTTTATTTAGATTTTCCAATTTTGTGGAGTATAAGCTTGGAAGTAAGATTTAAAGAGTGTATAAATTTCTTCATAGTCTGTTGTGTTTCAATTTTCATTTCTTATTTTGTTAATTTGGGTTCTGTCTCTCTCTGCCTTTTAGTTTTTTGTTTGGCTAAGAACTTGTCTATCTTTTTTATTTTTCTCAAAAAAGCAGCTCTTGGTTTTGTTGATTCTATGTATTGTTCTCTTTCTTTCTAATTGATTGCTTTCATTCTTGACTTTGATTATTTCTGTCAGCTACTCTTTGGTGTGTTTGCTGCTTTTTTTCTAGAGTTTTCAGGTGTATTTTTAATTTGTTATTATAAGAAGTCTCCAATTTCTTTAGAAAGGCACTTAGTGCTATGAACTTCCCTCTTAGCATTGCTTTCATAGTTTCCCATTAGTTTGGGTATGTTGTGTCCTCATTGTCATTGATTACCAGAAACTCTTTAATTTCTTTATTTCTTCCTTGACCCAGTAATGATTGAGTAGAAAGTTGTACAGTTTCCGTTGATGTTGAAGTCCAGCTTTAATCTATAGTGTCCTCATAAGAAGCAAGGGGTTATTCCATGAGTTGCTGAAAAAAAGGATATATTCTTTTGTTTTTGAGTAAAATATTTTATAGATAGATGTTAGGTGCAATTATATCATACATCTGTTACCTCTGTTTGTTTCATTATTTCCAAGTTTCTGTCCCAATGATATGTCCATTGGACAGATTGGGTGTTGAAGTCTGAATGTGTGTAATTCACACAATAAGCTTTAGTATTGTTTCATTAACAAATGTGGATGCCTATCCATCTGGGGCATAGATGTTCATAATTGAGATGTCATTGTGATGAGATTTTTCTTTGATAAGTATGAAGTATACTTCCCCATCTCTTTTAATTACTTTTGGTTGAAAGTCTATTAGATATTAGAATGTCTACTCCAGCTTGTTTCTTAGGTCCATTTGCTTAGAAAAACTTTTTCCAGCCCTTAATGTTGAGATAATATCTGTCTTTGTTGCTGAAATGTGTTCCTTGTATACAGCATCATGATGGATTCTATTTATACATCCATTCTGTTAGTCTGTGGTTTTGGTATAGAATTGAGTCCATTGATTTTGAGAGATATTAATGACCAATGATTGTTCCTTCTTCTTGTTATTAATGTTGGTGTAAAGATTATTGTTAATATTGGTGGTGGTCATGTATGTATGTGTATGTGTGTGTTGTGTGTATTTGTATGTATGTGTGGTATGTTTCTTTTACATTGGCTTTAACAGTACGAAATTATTTATTTCTTGGGATTCTTGTGTGTAGTTATCCTTATTGGCTTGGAGTTTTCCTTCTTGTATCTTCTGTAGAGCTTGGTAAGTGGAAAAGCACTGTTTAAATTTAGTTTTATCATGGAATATCTGGCTTCTCTGTCTATGGAGATTGAACATTTTGTTAAATATAGTAGTTGGGGCTGACATCTATGGTCTCTTAGGGTCTGCAAGACACCTTCCCATGCCTCTCTAGCTTTTAAATTGTTAGTTGAGAAATCAAGGTGTTTTTCTGATATATCTGCCTTTATATATTACTTGACTTTTTCTCTTGTAGGTTTTAATATCCTCTTTCTGTTCTCTACATTTAGTGTTTTAATCATTTTGTGCTAGGAGTTTTTTTCTGCTCTGGTTCAATCTGGTATTCTGTCAGGTTCTCGCACATTTACAGGAACAGAGTTTTATTTTTTTGTTGTTGTTGTTTGTTTGTTTGTTTTGTTTTTTGATGGTGGGTTTTATTTAGGTTATAACATTTTTCTTTTATAATTTTGTTGAAGATTTTTTTTTCTGGGACTTAGAGCTAGGAATCTTCTCCTTCTTCTCTTCCTATTACTCTTAAATTTCACCTTTTCTCGTTTTAAATGGATATTTTCTTTATTTACATTTCAAATGTTATCCTTTTCTGGTTTCCTCCGCACCCCCAGAAGCCTTCTATTCCATCCTGCTTCTGCCTCTCTCTGCTTCTATGAGGGTGTTCCCCCACCTAAACCCCTACTACCACCTTCCTGCCCTCTCATTCCCCTACACTGGAGCATCTTTGCTCCCATTGATGATCCCATCATCAATGGGAGCATCTCTGCAGCTACATATGTGGCTGGAGCCATGGGTCCTTCCATGTGTACTCTTTGATTGGAGGTTTAATCCCTGGGAACTCTGGAAATCTGCTTGATTGATATTATGTTCTTCCTATGGAGTTGCAAACCCCTTCAGCTCCTTTGTACTTTTCTAACTCCTCCACTGGGGACCCTACTGACTAGGAATTAATGGAAAAATGCTCCAAGCTTGTAGTTCTTGGAGCCCTTTCCATGCCTCCACGGAGAATCACGATGTTCTTGGGGTCCCTCAAGTCTCCTCCATACCAATTGCCAGCCAATTGCCAGAAAATGGAGGTCAGAATACTAGGTGCAACTCACCTAGGCTAGCTGTGACACAACTGACCCAACTGGGAATGGATTGGTATGACAAGATTCCAAGCTGGCTGCTTGCTATACCCAGTGCAGACCTAACTGTGAAGGAATTGGTGAGGCACAGATTTAAGCTGGTTAGTCTTTGGTCCCCATAGGCCTCATTGGGGAAGAAAGACATTCTTGGGGTCTTGTATGGCCCCTTAGGACCAAAAGGTGATCCCAGAGCTAGACAATGGACAAATGTGGCTTTTTAAAGAGTTTAAATATTCAAAAGTTCTGGAGGTACTTCATTTCAGAAATAAATCAGTCAATAAATATATAAACAAACAAACAAACTTAAGAATATCTTAGCAATCCTGTTTGCAAACAAAGAATTTGAGCCTCTCTTCTAAAGACAACCAAATGCTTATCTTTTGTAAAAATGTAATCCTAACCTCAGAGCTTGGTTGCTTTAGTAGTTTGCCAGATAGGAAAGGGAAAGCAATTCTGTCTTTGGTCAGTGTTTTCTATGATTACTCAAAAAACTGCACAAAAGCAAGGAAATACATGCAAGGCAGCTGTGTGGAGGGGCTCTGTGGTTTCATAGACACCTTATATATTATCCAAGAACATAATCTATAGAGAGAGACTTGTTTTAAAAAAATGACAATTTCTATTACTGAACAGAGCTTTACTTCCTGAGAAAAGTCTTCATTAGTTTTAAAGTTTGGATCTGTTATATAGAAATGATCACTCAAAGATATTTTTTTTTCTTCCGGGTAACAGCAAATCAATCAGTTATATAATTAAAATCCCAAAGAGAAGAGAATCTGCTTTCAACTTTAATTTGAAATGTTTTCTGTATATTTTTAGCCTCTCTTTCAGACAATGTTTCAAAGACAATGGTGGCAATAATTAGATGTCTTGCTGTACTGGGTGCTTTCCAGTTTGTTGTCTAAGCAAGGTTAAGTTTCAAAATCCAGAGCCAACTGAGAACACTGATTAAAGATGACTACAGTATTATTCTGTCGCTTCTCTATCTGCTTGGCAGACAGGAACAATGCAACTCGGAATTCTTCTCCACACAGTTTTATTCAGGATCCTTTACTATCCTCTCTCTATGGAAGCCCTTCTCTCCTCTCTTTCTCTGGATGCCGTTCTGATCTCTCCTCTCTCTGGATACCTTTCTCCTATCTCTCTGGATGCCTTTCTCCTATCTCTCTAGATGCCCTTACTCTCCTTTCTTTCTGGAAGCTCTTCTGATCTAGCCCCTCAACTGCCGTCCTTTTTATACCCCTGCCTATCCCAATCAGCACCTGCCACGTAGGCATGCCTCATTGGTGCACCTCAAACAGCCCAATCCTGCGTAGCAGTGAGTCTGCACATTGTGGCTCAGTTAGGGAAAAACGCACAGTGCGCAAACTGCCAAGAAGCGGAGCTCGAGCGCACCTGCTCCTCACATTATTCAATAATGAATACTGAGTATACGCAACATCATATGTATAAAAATGGTAATTTATAATGTGTCATTTTAGAATTGATTATGTTAAAATTAATGTTTATGTCCTTTGTATAGCCCATGGTGATCAGTGAATATTTTAAGGCAGATAAAGTTTAGTTATACACAGTCTGATCCTTGATGACAAAATTAAATAAAAACTTCTCTGTCCATAGTTTGTCACATATCTATTTTTTATCATACTGGTAATTCTGTTAAAAAAAAAAAAGAACTGAGGTGTTATAGGATACAAAATTAATGGGTATTGTTATTACTAATCCCTAAAACAAATTTAAAACATCTCCAATTTTATATTGTGTGTTTCATAAGGTATTTTTGTTTTATTCTGGTATGATTTTTTTTTTACAATTTTATAAATCATATTTTGATTATGTCCACTTCCTTCTCTCAACTTCAGTCAGCCTCACCTTTCTCTCTTCAACATCCTTCTATTTTTATGTTCTCATTGTTTTTCAAACCCACAAAGTCTTGTTAATGATGACAATATACTCTTGGATAAGGAATGACCCACTAAATCATGGTCCACCTACTTCATACCCTTAAGAAAACTCTCTCTTCTCTCTTCTCTCTTCTCTCTCTCTCTCTCTCTCTCTCTCTCTCTCTCTCTCTCTCTCTCTCTCTCTCTCCCTCTCATCAGCTAAGGATAGTACTCCATGACTGCAATATACTATAAGTATGTACAAAATCACTAATTTTGTGGAAATATAGAAGTCAGTAGAAATGTGGTGTATGTAGGTAGAGCCTGTTCAATGGTTACAGAGATACAGTAAGATGAGAAATATAGGCTCTGATAGTTTATCCCTCAGTTGGATGACGACAGTGAATAACCACTTGTTCATCATTGTAACTATGATAGGTCTTTATAATTACTTATTTATTATGAACATACGCTCATAATAGGACTTTGGGCTTTGTTTGTAATTGCCTTATAGTATCATTGTCTTATTTCTAAATATGGTTAGCTTTAAATTCAGTAGTTGAATTGGAAAGTTTTCCAATCCATATGATGTATTCAAGAATTGATTTAAATTTTGTTCCATGAGTATTTCTTTTCTGGAACTTAACAAAAGTCACTACTTAACATCAGTTTACAACCTCAAGTAAACAACATGGCTGTGTTTCTTAATTGTATTTATTTAGAGTTTAAAAGAATGCTGACTGTCTTTTAGCAGTTCAGGAAGTAATTGTACAATAAGGGAAAATTTAAATAAGTAAATAAGAATAAAATAAATATATTTTGTTCTATTTTTGCTATTGACTTTGGAAGCCTGGAGATACCTTCTACTTAACATTAATTCAAATTTCTATTGCCTAATTAACTTCAAGGAATAGACTATAGTTCACGCTTTATTTATGTGTTCATTTTCTATTTTGGAAATAACTTTAAGAATTTTACATTCAAATTAATTACTAAATGTAATTATCAGTTTGTACTTATGAACCAGCAAGTAAGACATTGTTACTGTCTTCTAAAATTATATAATTAGTTCAGTTTTTCATTTACATGATAACAAAACAAATGTAATTCTTCTTTAAATACTTAACTGTTTTATTCTCACATGTCCCAGCAAGTGGCTTTAAAAGTGTTTTCTGGAAATTTTATAGTTCACCAACACGTGTTTCTGTTTATTTCTATTATTAAGCGCAAATTTGCAACTTTAAGCTACTACTTACTAATTATCTCCCAGCCTGACATCTAATTTTGAAAAATAATTTGAATTTCTAAATCACATCAGAACCTAATGGAACTCAAATGCTATTAGAACTGAAGCCACTTAATAGGGACTTGTTAATAAAGATAATCTAGTTAAATTGGGCACTTTCAGTGAACATAGTTTATCTTGGCCACTTGATGTAATCCAATATAATAATAATGGCTAATAAACAGGCTGGTACATGTACATTTCTCTCCTTTAAACATTGACCTGAGCTGTGGGGATATTTTACTTCAGACTTATTGATTTGATAAATTCTCTTTTAGATTCTCACTTGTAGTATAGAAATAAAGAAATAAAACCACAATTACCCATGATTAACTGAAATTTCTATAATGTAAAGTATACACAATAAAAGCTATTAAAATTGTGTAAGATTATAGGATTTTCCAAAAAAAATAAAAAAATAAAAAAATAAAGGTATATCTTTCTTACCAGAAATCATGAAAATCTTTACTTTTAATTACGTAAAAAATTAAAATATCACAAAATCTCATTCAACATTATGTTCTAGAGATGAAATACTCTGCATACTATAAATGATGGTCATCAAGGTTAAAACCTTCTTAACCACCTCAGTCCCCAAGCCCAGGGAACAGGGGCGCTGACTCTTCATTAACTTCTTCAAGCTGATTATGGGTGTTGAGATATTAGAAGAGGGGTGGGGGGAAGAGTAAATTGATAAGCCTCTGACACTGTGTCTTCACTGCATCCAGATCCAATTCCAGGGCATCGGAGGTCTGAGCAGGTCTGCTCAGTTTACTTGATGAGTAGATACACCAAGGCTGTGTATTTTGCAATATAAAATTCTCAAAACAAGTTTTAGTATCAAGATAATTTTATTAGAGGGCTGACATTTTATTAAAAATGTTGGTTCTAACAACTTTTCTCTTTTTTTCCTTTTTTTCCATTGGTTATAATATTTATATTTCAAATTTTATTCCCTTACCCCATTCCCCCCACCACCCAGGAACCCCTTATCCTATCCCCCCTCCTTTTGCTTCTATATTTGGCTGTCTTTCTTTAACATTTTTTAACTGATTTGAGATGGTTAGCCTGTGAGTTAAGGAACTATAGCAAATTCATGGCTTTGAGTTTATTGTTAGGGTGTTTTCTATATTTTATTTAGCAATAGCTGAGAGGAGTTAACAGACAACAGTCCAGATTACCTTACATTGATAGTTGGTTTTCAAAAGGTCAGAAGTCCACAGAGTTGACGTTGCAAACATTTCTATATTAATGTTCATTTTGATTAGAGACCTGTTTGCTCCTGACAGCTTCCTGTCTTGGATTCTAAGAAGAAATTGAGCATCTTTGGAGTTACTCCAGCTGTGGGGACACAGCCACTAGGCAAGAATTGTCTCTTTCCATCTACAGACAAATTACTGTCCAGAAAAGGACACACTTGCAGAATACTCAACTGATTATATCTGCCTAGACAGAGTAATCAGCCCTTAATAATTTTGCATCACTAAGGTCTGTCAGATGATTCTGGGCCAGAAGGCTGAAGATTTGATGCTCCAACGTTCTGTAGTATAGGGACTGTCCAGGTGTTCAGCGGTCTCTATAAATTGGCTAAGTTTTAGAAGCTATGCTTTGTGCTTCCCATAATTTCAGTTAACTCAGTCATTTTGGATTTCTGACGGGGTTGAAAACCTATAGTCTCATAGCCAATCCTGGCTATTCACTTTGAGAGAAAAGATCTGAGTGGATCAGATCAGTTTTCAGCTGACATTCATTCTAAAGCCAAGAAAAAAGCCAGATTCAGAACTAAGTGAGTTAGTTAGGAGAGATGACAGAGGTTCTGGTTAGTTAGCAAAATGATAGTCTGGGTATTAGGACTATCTTGTACCTCACTGATACAAATAGGCATAATTATGCTCTAATTGTGTTTAGAGAGAAAAGTTTTATTTTAACAGGAAGGGTGATATGTAGGAGGAGCTAAAGGGGAAGGAGTACCGAGAGGAAGAGAAGGAGTAAGGAGAGGAGAAGAAGAAGGAGAGGAGAAGCTAGGTGATGAGAGAGAGAAAGGGGGGGGGGACATGGAGGCAGATGTTCACGTGTCTCCACCAGTCAAAGATAGTTGAAATATCTAGGTTGGGTATTAGGTTACACTTCTGATTGAGCAATTCCAAACTTATAAAGCCTTTGATTGACATTTTTTTTAAAACTGTATAAAAGCAAAAAGAAAAGGAGGCATGGGATAGAGGTTTTCTAGGGGGGTGAAATGGGGAAAGAAGATGGCATCTGAAATGTAAATAAAATATCCAAAAAAAAGGTTAAAACCTTCTAAACAAGATACTCCAAAGTTACAAGATTCTGTATTTCAGATAACTATCATAAACACTAAAACATATTTTAATGTTAGTTATATTTTATATCCATCTCTGTAGAGAAAATAATGCTTTCTTTTAGCATGTTCTACATACTCTGCTTAAGACTGAAGCCAATGTTTTAGTTAAAAGTAAAAAAAAAACATGAGGTTTAATGAAAAATAAAAATATATCCTTGTTTTCTGAATATAGAGTTCTTGAGTATACAACAAAATATGGAATTAGATTTTAACGTAATCTAGCTATTGGATTCTATGTTAACCAAATATCTATATTTATCATTCTATAATTATTATCTACTTCATGTTACATATTATGTTAAGTTCAATAAATAAATATAAATTGTCCAAAATGTTTCAAATGTCACCTCAGCATTAACCTGTTTATGTTCATGGATGAATTTCAAAGCTTTATTAGTAAAGGGACATTTTGCTGCTGTTCTAGGACAGAACTTACACAGACAGCAATCAAATAATATCTAGTGACAAGAGAAAAGGAGCAATACTTTCAGTACTTGAAACTGTGTTTAAGCAGTTGAGATCATTTGGTCATATTTCCTCCTGGATTTTTAATTCCTTTTCTAAACCTTGCTATACGAAGACAACTCTCATAAGCCAGTAGGAAATTTCCTTGCAGAAAATAATTCAACATATTAGTGCAAGTGATTGGTAGAATCTTGCTAGCAATTCCCTTTTTTTGTTTGTTTGTTTTTGGTTTTTTGAGACAAGGTTTCTCTGTGTAGCCCTGGCTGTCCTGGAACTAACTCTGTAGACCAGGCTGGCCTCGAACTCAGAAATCTGCCTGCCTCTGCCTCCCAAGTGCTGGGATTAAAAGCGTGCACCACTACTGCCTGGCCTCTTGCTAGCAATTCTTAAACTTGATATTTTAAAAATATCCTTTCATATTTTATGCTCTGATCTATCTAAATATAAAAAATACTTATTGCTGATTAATCACTTTTCTAGTCTCTTCTGCATTCAGACAGGATGAGTCTACCTAAAATGAAATCACCCCACATTTAACATAGAACAAAAAGTAAATATAGCAAATAGCAAACCTAACTCTAATTATTAGAAGTATGTTTATTGAATTTCAGTAAAAATTGACTTGTTCAGCTAATTTGCTGTTTGAGATACATTATAGATACACTTCTATGTTTAAATTTTGTTCTATGTTCTATGTTTAAATTTTGGTATTTTTTTTTCATAGCTGATACATTGTTTTCATTCTACCTGATAGTGTTCAAATCTAATAAGTAGGAGGAGTGCATAAAAACAAACCTAAAGTAACAGACTGAAGAGCAATATTTACCTGGAGGTAAGTAAGTAAGTGGGGAACTGGTAAAGGAATGAGTGTGTCTCAATAAAGCACAAGCCTATGTACATGTTGGTTTCTGCCAAGCCTGATGACTTAAATTAGATCTCCACCTGGTAGAAAAAGAGAAACAACTCTGGGAGGCATTGTGTAACTGCCACCTTCAAGCCATGGTCTGTACACACATTAAATAAATGCATGTAAAGGTGTTTCATTTTAAATTTCTTTATAAACACTGAATGGTTTTTTATACATGTGGATGTTAGCTTCTAAATTCTAAACATGCGTTTCAGATAAAACATTTAAAAGAACCTCTGCCTATATAACTCTTGCATCCTCATGCAAAAGAAATTATGTGTGCTTTATTTAAATCTTGCATTTAGGCCCGGAAACCTCTGCTACTCAGTTTTTTGGCCTAGGGACTAGAATTTTGCCACTTTTGTTTTATAGATCAACTAAAGTTCTTCTCTGAAGGCAGAGAAAACTCTGAATTCAAGTTTTAGAATTTGCTAAAAAGAAATGGCTGTTTTACTTTAATAATTATACTTTCTTCGAATATAGTTATATAAATATTCCAACAAATACTATGAATAGAAATCTAAGAACAAAAGCATCAAAAGCTAATGAAAACAAGCATTTCAATAAATTTCATAAAAGTAAAGTGGGCCAGTTTAAGAATTAAGTAAGGATCTTGGAGAGTCCTCAATTTTTAGGAATTACATCTAGCTATGTACATGGATAAAATACCAGGAATTATGACAGAGAATACAACACGTGCAAATAGTGTAGTAAATACATGTATAAAAATATCTGTGTGTACACTCATGTATATAAAAGTGACCATGTATAGGAGAACATATTCACATAGGTCCATGCAGTTTGAGGCCAGCAGACAAACTGAGGTATTCTTTTTCATGTGCATTCCACATTCTTTTCTGAGACAAGAGTTCTATTTGCTTGGAACTCACCAATGCTCGAGAGCAAGTGATGCCCTTAGTTTCTCTTGCCCCTGCCTTCCTAAATTTAGAACAACAACAATAACAACAAAACAATACCATCCTAGCCAGAATTTCTTCTTTGTCCATTAACAAGAGAGTTATCTCTTCATCCCCTGTAGGGAGAAGGAGATGGCTCAGAATATAGAATTTTTAGTGAGACTGAGAAAAACAGACATAAGATATTTAAAGATATATACAACAGAGATAAGTGATAGAGCAAAATTGCAAGCTGGTACAACCATTCTGGAATTCAGTCTGATGGTTCCTCAGAAAATTGAACGTAGTACTACCTGAGGACCCAGCTATACCACTCCTGGGCATATACCCAAAAGATGCTCCAACATAAAGCAAGAACACATGCTCTACTATGTTTGTAGCAGCCTTATTTATAGTAACAAGAAGCTGAAAACAACCCAGATGTCCATCAATAAAGGAACGGATACTGAAATGGGGTACATTTACACAATGGAGTACTACTTAGCTATTTAAAACAATGAATTCATGAAATTCACAAGCAAATGGATGGAACTAGAAAATACCATCCTATGTAAGGTAACCCAGTCACAAAATAACACACATGGCATGCACTCACTGATAAGTGGATATTAGGCAAAAAGCTCAGAATACCCTTGATATAACTCACAGACCATATGAAGCTCAAGAAAGAAAACCAAAGTGTGGATGCTTCAGTCCCTTTTAGAAGAAACAAAATACTCACAGGAAGTAAATTGTGGGAGGTACTTGGGAGGAAGAAAGGAGGGGTATGGGAAAACGGGGAAGCAGGATCAGATATGGGAGGAGACAGGGGTGATATAAAGGGTCAGAAAATTGAACAGACTTGTGTAGCAATGGGGCATGGGAAACTGGGGGTAGCCACCAGAAAGTCCCAGATGCCTGGAAAGCAAGTATCTTCAAGTGCAAACACGGATTACATTAGCTGAAATACCCAACAAAGAAGAGGGAGAACCAGTAGAGACCATATCCAGAAGTTAGATAACACCCCTATTTGAGGAACAGGGGCAACCACTCATCTCCAAAATTTTAACCCAGAATTGCCTCTGTATAAAGGAATTTTTGGGGAAAAGAGTGGAACAGATACTGAAGGCAAGGCCATTGTTGATTCGAAGAAGTGCTTGATGTCTGGAGCTTGCTATCTCTATCTCCTGATCTACTCTATCTTAGTTTGGCAAAATACAGATGAGGATGCTTGCAGCCAACCATAGGACCCCAGTGGAGGAGTTAGGACAAGAACTGGAGGAGCTGAAGAGGTTTGCAACCCCATAGGAAGAACAACAATATCAACCAACCAGACACCCCAGAGCTCCCAGGGATTTAACCACCAACCAAAGAAGATCCATGGCTCCAGCTGCATATGTAGCAAAGGATGGACTTATCTGGCATCAATTGGAGGGGAGGCCCTTGGTACTGTGAAAGCTCAATGCCTCAGTGTAGGGGAATGCTAGGGCAGTGAGGTGGGAGTGAGTGGGTGCATCTTGGAGCACCCTCTTAGAAGCAGGGGGACAGCTGATGGGATAGGGGGTTTGCAGTGGGGAAACAAGGAAAGGGGATAACAGTTGAAATGTAAATAAATAAAATATCCAATAAAAATTTTAATAAAAGAAAAGAGATAAATTTTAATCTGACTTTCAGTTTTCCAACTTGAACAGAATGATTAAAGAGTGGGGAAGATGAAGAAGAGAGGCATTTGGAATCTTGTAGTCCACACTACTAGGCAAGTACCATTTAACTGAATGAAATACTAAGGTTCTCACAGATAGAGACTTGACTTTGCTCATTTGTAAATCCCTATGCCCTAGTAAAATACATATTAATGGGAATGGAGCCAAAACTGTTTGATGGATGAATGGACAAATAATTAAGAGAAACAAGACTAAAGACTCACCTTTTCTTATTCATAACTGGACACTTAAAATAATGTTTCTTCATTACAAGAAGACAGATTTCATTTCCATGTAAATATTACCATTAAGTGGAAGAGTCTGCCTTGAGAATAATATCTTCAGTGGAAAATAAGAAAGGTGTCCAATTTTAAAACAGAATTGGAAATTAACTCATGCAGAAATATTAATTTTTCTAACTTCTACTTAATCCCTCTTTAAGTTCAGAGTACCTTTTATTGTCCATACCTTTTGAACAAAGACATTTTATTTCCTCTTAATTGAGTTATTGAACTTATGTTAAAAGGATGTCTTCAAAAACTGAAGAAAATTTAAATAACCCCTTTCTCTTTTAGACAAATAAAATCTAAGATTATGGTTTTCAATCTGTACTCATAATTCTTATCATTGAAGGAAAAGAAAAGGGAAGAAGCAACTATTTGACTTCCCTACAGTATTTCTAATTTCTCACATTATAACAAGTAATACGATTGTGAGATATAAGTGTACTTTCCTGGGGAAGGAAGAAGCAGTTAGGCATTAACTTTTCAACTTGATAGAAATTTTGGCTTAGCAAATCATCTTTAACAAGGCTCCTAGCTGTGTTTTACAGTTACTCGGTTCAAGACTTTGTAAATGATCATAGACACAGAGAAAACGATAAGACAACTACAGAAATGACTACACTGAAATTGCAGAAATCACACATTGCCTTCAATGATTATTTTCTTTTTTTAATTTTCCTATTTTTTTCTTTTTTAAATTTATTTTTATATTTTATTTACATTTCAGATGCCATTCCCTTTCCCCATTTCCCCTCCCTAGAAAACCCCTATCCCATGCCCCCTTTCCCTTTTTGCTTTTATACATTTTTTTAAAATGTTAATCAAAGGCATTATAAGTTTGGTAATGCTCAATCAGAAATGTAACCCAATACCCAACCTAGATATATAAACTTTCTTTGATTGGTGGTGACACATGAACATCTGCCTCCATGTCCCCCTCTCTTTCTCTCTCTTTCTCTCTCTCATCACCTAGCTTCACCCTTCCTGTTAAAATAAAACTTTTCTCTCAAAATGCAATTAGAGCATAGTTATTCCTAATTGTACCAGTGAGGTACAAGATAATCCTAATACCCAGTCCATCATTTTGACTATCCAGAACCTCTGTCATCTCTCCTAACTAAAGCACTTAGTTTTGAACCTGGCTTTTTTTTTTTTCTTGGATTTAGAATGAATGTCAGCTGAAAACCATCCACTCAGATCTTTTCTCTCAAAGTGAGTAGCCAGGATTGGCTATGAGACTATAGGTCTTCAACCCCATCAGAAATCCAGAATGACTGAGTTAACTGAAATTATGGGAAGCACTAAGCATAGCTTCTAAAACTTAGCCAATTTATAGAGACTGCTGAACACTTGGACAGTCCATATACTACAGAACGTTGGAGCATCAAATCTTCAGTCTTCTGGCCCAGAATCATCTGGCAGACCTTAGTGCTGAAGAATTATTAAGGGCTGATTATTCTGTCTAGGCAGATATAATCAGTTGAGTATTCTGCAAGTGTGTCCTTTTCTGGACAGTAATTTGTCTGTAGATGGAAAGAGGCAATTCTTGCCTAGTGGCTGTCATATTCATATACTTAATACTTCAGTATTAATGTGTATTCATCTAAATCAATACATTTATTCATTCATTAATAAAATGTTAAATTTTCTTAAGTAACATAACCATTTAGATGTGACTATACAATGAGTTGTTCCCACATAGACTTCATGTCATATAATGTACATACATAAAAACAAGTAAATTATATGATTTTAACTAAGAACATATTATGTGAAAGAGTAAGATGAGGTCTTTGGTGGAAATTCACAAAGAATGTTAGAAGAATACTGGTAGAATAGAAAATAAAATCTTTGTGTGTTTTGATCAAAGTTTAAACTTGAACACTTATTACTTGATTCCATTAGCTTTAACCATGCTGTATGATGGTCAAAGGTCTTTTGGAAGAAACAGTAACATGGGAAAGACTATAGCTGTAATAACTGAAAATCATATCTGAAAATCTGCTTGGCTCCACTATATGTACAAAGACTTCCTTTACCTGATTGTAGAATATGCTTACTGTTGTTGCTATATGACTATTTTCTAAGAACAGAAAATTTATTTTCCAAAGTAAGTTTAAGAATGAGAATCTTGATTTATATTTTAGAAGCTTTGAATGAAAAGGGCCACACTTTAAGCAACATATAGGACAATGAACCCAAGACTTCATGAATCTGGCATGCAAAATGGGTTGTTTTCTACTTTTCTCCAGCAGTTAAGGGTGTATGTTCACCTAAACTTGATGTTTCACTTTTATAAACAATGTCAGAAGATCTCTGGCATACCATTTGCCCTAATTTATTGATGACTAAAAAAAAATCATTCAACCTTTTTCTTTTATTCTTTATTTTATTATCAAATGGAACCGCCTTATTCAAGAGATTAATATGAGTATTATTTTTTGCTAAAATTAGCCTATATATGTCTGATTTTCACATATCTGGTAACATATATATATATATTAATATATATATATATATATATATATATATATATATATATATATATATATTAGCTTGAAAATTTTGCAAAATCTTTTGAAATCAGAAGGATCTCTCTATTTGTAAATTTGGCCCTTAAAAGTGTACATTAATGGTTCAAAAGACACCCATAAATTATTAGAAAAACAAAATAATTTGTGAATAATAATCAGGGTGATTTTTTAAATCTTCTTTAAAATTAGTGCCACCTTTGCCTTTCTGGGTGTTTCTCCTTAATAAAAGGAAAACAAAAAAAATCACAGGTACATGCTTAAAATATTTCTGAAAGTCACCTCTGATAGCAGTGATCCATCTAGTGAGGTCTGGTTATCCATACCTGTCATCCTGCCTCCTTGCGAGGCTGAGACAGGAAGATCAGAAATGCAAGGTCTTCTCAAGTAAAGAATGAGTTCAAGGGGAGTCTGAGCAACTGAGTGATTATGGGTCTCAAGATAAATAGTAAAATAATAAAAAGTGTACAAAGGTAAAGCTTAATGACAGGATGTCTTTCTAGTAAGGAAAGACTCTTTAGGGGTCATATGTCAATCCCATTTAAAAATGTAAGAGAGACATAGAAAAAGAAAAAAGGAGTAAGGGAGGGAAGAAGTTGAGAAACGAGCCAAAGAAAAAAATAAAACAATATGAATTCTAGTGAAGTGATTTATTTAATATGAATAATTTAGAAGCAATGGCCTTGATAATAAATATTGACTCAGCCTTTGAATATAATCAATTCTATGTCTCCTATTGAGAGTATGTTTTGACTATGATACATAGCTAACCTGGGAAACTGAATTTAAACATTATCAGGTATACATTCTGTGTTTGAAATTTTGTGCTTACTCATTTCTCATGTACATCTCCAGGTGCTAGACAGTAGGAAGTACATCAGCCTTACATAAGCATTGTTGTAAAGTTAAAACAATGTAACAACAAATAGTCATTTGAGTCATTCAGGAACTCAAATGGTCATCCCAAAAAATATCAGGCATACAAGTAACATTATATGGACTTAATGGATTATATTTAGGAGTGTGTGTGTGTGTGTGTGTGTGTGTGTGTGTGTGTGTGTGTATAATAGATATATACATACAAGAGCAATTAAGGAAGAAGAGGTCACAGAAATTGGGAACATGGTAAGGAAGGGTTTATGAGGGCTTGGGGGAAAGAAAGAAAAGTGAGATGTATTGAACTTATTTTATAATATCAAAAATAATAGAATTCAGAATCTCTGATTAATTCTGTACTGTGTCTGTCTTTCTTTCTTTCTTTCTTTCTTTCTTTCTTTCTTTCTTTTTCTGAGCAAACCATTCAAATCTGTAGCCAAGGCTTTTACTTTCTGCTGTGGGGTAAGATTTTGGAGTAGGATGTTCATACTTATGTATAGATTGCTTCTAATGTACAAAGTTCCAACTAAAAGTTTCTCAAAATTACAGAGGAGAAAACTGATGTATGCATCTAAACATTGATTAGTGCTCCTTTTCTATGATCATAATATATGTTAGCAAACTCTCCTTTAATGGTGTACAATGGCAGTCAGCTATCTCTCTTACTCAGCTGTCTGATGCACTGAGCTTCTTAGCATTTTATTATAAAATCCATTCTATGTCAGATTATTTCAACAAATGCAAGCAACTATAAGAGAGATGTTGATGATGTTTGAAATAAATTATGCTGTTCAGTAGGTAAGGACACTAGGAGTATTTTTGTCTCTATTTTTAGTTATGATAGATTTAACAGAACATAAATTTATCATGAGATGGAGAACATCTAAACAAGATTCTTAAAATGTTATGATATAAATTGTGTCCACCTAAAAATCCATATTTTGCTACCCAAGCAACCAAATCTTTATAATGTGACAACTATTGTTTTAATATGTTACCAGAAGACCATGTATCATAAAGACATGGTTTTCAATCTCTAATGTAGTTAGCAGGTAACAAAAACTTTAAAAGGTTATGCCTCATAAGGTCATTGAAAACAGGACTTTACAGAAAATATTGGAAGCCCTGGTACCTCTCTCAATCACACATACATATTTATGTAGCTGTGTCAAGAATGATTTTCCTCCATCAAGAGCTCAAAACAAATTTATATGAGCCACTTTGTAATAGGCCAACTGAAGGAAACATCTAACACTAACTCATGGCAAGTATTTCCTTTAACTTGATTGTCTCAGTTATTCAGTTATAGTAATACATTTAAACAAATGGTCTTTAAATAGGTAATAAAATACATTAAGATAGCTAAAATGGATTGTTAATCTAATTAGTAAATCAGTAAAAAAAAATTGTTAATCTTAGTAAAAAGGCATTTGTGGACTCAAAAAGATAGCAGTGATCTACATACAAGAGGAAAATAAACAAATGGAGAGAGTGTTGGCATAGATTGCTCATAAGTTACTCTATTTAGGCTTCTTAAACACTTTGCCCTCCCTTCTAGTTCACTGACCAGTGTTAGGGGAAAAGGAAAGTTAATAGGAAAGGGAGCTTGTAGACCTGTTTAAAAGTAGTTCTTTGGTGTGATTCCACTCTTCCTTGTCAGAATAAAAGCAGTCCAGTCCAAAAGTAAACACCAAACACAAATTATGAGCAGTGGCTTGATCCAACAGAAACATCAAGGGTCTATCAGATTGGAAAATGTCAGCAGAAGTTTCCAGAACCAGCTGGAATACCACAAGAAATTCTTAGATGCTTTTTTTTTTTCTATGAACTGAAGACCAGAGAAGACTAGCAAAGAAGTGAAGCATTGCATGGACTAGCAATGCAAGAATGTTCTCTCACTGTCTGTGGGGTTCCATTTATATTCTTTCTAAACATCATATGAGCTCTCAAGTGTCTATCTTCAGCAAAACATCACATGCCCTCTCCCAAGTCAGCTTCCAAAAAAAAAAAAAAAATCACATGACACAAATGAGTTTTAAAAAGCAGAAATTTCCACTTTATGGGGGAGGGGGCAGCAAGATTGTGTCTGTCTTCAGGCCAACATTACCCAACCCTCAAAATCCAAATAAGACAACAGCTAGATCTCAGTCATGTAGCCTCAGTTTTTAAAAGAACAAGAAATTTGTTTCTGCTTGAACTTTTTGTCTACTGCAGTTTATTATAAACGAGCATACAGGAGAATTTGAAAATAAGTTATTTACACCAAAAATAAGCTAAAACTATTCTGCTGAATGTACTTAGAGGATCCACACTTCTTCTACACTGCACCTATAACTTTCAAATAATGTTGTGTTGCTCAAGCAGTCCATGGTGTTATCTCATTTCTCTGACGCCTGTTACACTGATTTACATAGTTTTACAATTTAAAAAATTTCAACTTATTCATCACTTGTCTCATTACCTTGTTTTTCTTATCTATACATTAAAGTCAGTAAAGCAAAAAAGCATTACAACTAATCCCTCCAGTCTTTACTATGCCAAGAGCAGCCAATTTATATAAAAAGTATGCAATGAAAACATAAGAATTTATAATTGGAATTATCTAAAAAAGGGACAACTAGAGGAGACAATATATATGTGCCTAATGTTTTGATTTATTTTAAACTTGTTTTAGGACTAAGACATTTGGAGTATTTGACATCTTCAGTTCTGACTTGAACACCTAATATTTTAGGAGTTATAGTCAGAGATGTTCTGGTGCCACATAAATTCAATTTTTATTTTCTCTGCATAGATTTATGAGGACTATTGTGTATGTATATCTTTATAGCTAACCATTTTCCCAGAACCCTTCATTAGACTCCAATCTGTTTTATTTCCAAACCAGATCAGGTCTAACATGGAGAATTGATGGTATTGTTTATATTCAGACTAAATTGAGACTCCCATACTAACCAATCCTTGTAGCTCATGAATGAAATTTTTACTCATAGCTAGGAAATTATGGCTTTAAGATGCAAATGAGCTTGTAGTTCAATTCATTGACATTCCAGAAAAGCTTAGAATGGATTAAAAACTCTTTTACTTCTTCTTAATATTTATCATTTTAATAAGCTTTCAAAAATATTCTACTATTTGCAGCTTCACAAAATGCCCTATGTAAGCAGACATAGAACCCAACAAGGCAGCCATTGCTGGAGATTTGCCCAGGAGAATGGTAAAAGAATTTCAGTGCCTTTTGGAAAGGATGCTGCACAAGAATCATAGAATTTGTGTGTTTTATGCATCTGATTTTTAAATTTTACAATAACTGGAGCCTTTTGTGCAAATAAGTTATTTAAGACTAATATTGTTTTTATAAAATCATTGTTGCTTGAAATAGGTCTTTATATAAAAAGTTGTCACATATTGTAAATATCAAGTACTGGCTGTTAGACACTCAGATTCATAGGTGACACCTCATATTATATGAATCAAAATTTGAAAGAAAATTATTGTTCAAATATAAGGAGAGTGGTAAAACCATTAAAGAAAATACATTTAACCATTAAAGAAAACAAGCTTAACACTCACACAGCATATAGGAGGTAGTAAGTTTTATTCTCAGTAACATAATCATGCTTGCACACACATATACTTACACACATACACACACACACACAAGTCACTGAAATGATTCAGGACAGACCTACTGAAACAGATACGTACAAGTAACAATCACCTGAATGAACAGGATGTATTTATGTATTTAAAATGATTCATGTATATTAATGCACACATACATAGTCAACTTAATGTAAAAAGAGATAATGAATCTGAAAGATATCAATGAGAGGCATAGAGGAGAGTTTGGAGGGAGGAGAGAGAAGGGTAAATAATGTAATTATAATATCAAAATCGAAAATTTTTTTTCAAAAGTTGGTACCCACACAAATCTAGCAACAAGAGTTTAATCCCAGAAACCTGTGCACAGGTAGATGTAGAGAGTAACCTCCAGAAAATGGTTGTTTGACCACCACATGTCTGCCTTGGCATGCTTCCCCCAGTGCTCACACAAAGACTTAATTTTAAGTACCCATTTTATTTTCAAGTATATTTTAAAACTTAATGAATTTAAATTTCTAATAATCAATCCTTCATTGTGTTACAATACAATATTAAATTATCTTTGCTAAAGTGAAGCAAAACTAAAATAACTCACTCTCTCTCTCTCTCTCTCTCTCTCTCTCCTCTTTCTCTCTATCTCTCTCTCTCTCTCTCTCTCTCTCTCTCTCTCTCTCTCTCTCTCTCTCATACACACACACACACACACACACACACACACACACACAAAAGGGAGATACGGTAAGAACCACCACCCCAGCATCTTTCACACTGGCCATCTTATACACACACACACACACACACAGACACACACACACACACAAACATATATACAGACAGAAAGACAATACTCACAGAGCAATATACTAAATCTGTATATTGGCCTATACTCCTTTGATATACTTTAACACCTATCCCTGTCTGACATTAAAACCCAGAGTCTTTTTATAAATGTGTCATAAATTTAAAAATGTGATATAGCCATTGTAGCTATATTTATCACAGTAATTTTTCTTTTTTCCTTTCAGGACTGACATATTATAAGTTAATATCCGGAACATTTTTCAGCTTTTCAGGTATGAGAAGGAAGGTGAAATGGTTAGAGTTACTATTTATACTAAGAATGAATGAACATTCTTTGTCATTTTTCCTAGAAAGTCAAAAGCCTCATAGAAAAATGGCTGCATTTTGCTTTGAATTTCTTTTCTGCTTTTATAATAAAAAGAAAATAATAAAACATTCTCAGTCACATAAATCTCTCTGTATAATACATGTGCATATATAGATATGTTTAGATATACTATATATTACATTCATATTTCTCAAAATTATTAGAAAACTTTCTATAACCCATAAATTAAATTGAATTTTGACTCATAAAGAATAAAATTGAGATGTTTATAAATTGATGTTAACAAATCTTTCTCTGATTCACCATTTTATTTGCCCCTAAATTAGACCTCACTTTCACTTTCAGATTTCTAAGTCACTAAACTGAACTGCCCCAAACTGCACTGACTGAACTCTACTCACTCCACTGCATTGCCTGATCTCAATTGATCTGCACTAAACTGACTGAACTGACTTCAACTCCCTCTACAGTCTTTCTCTGCACTTTCTTTTCTTTCTTTCTTTCTTTTTTTTAAAATTGTACTACTCTACTCAGCTATTAAAAGCAGGGACTTCATGAAATTCGCAGGCAAATAGATGGAACTTGAAAATGTCATTTCCGCACTTTCTTAAATAACCTCTTTCCCATGCTGTTCTTGTGAGATTTGATTGTACCCTATTCTATCAAATCATCCTCTGATTAATCACTTTGTTTGTCCCTCAATTAGTCAATTAGTCACCATTATTCAGGATTAAAGATGTATCAAATAAACATAAGACAAGCCTATTATTCCTCAATACAACCATCCAACTCTGTATAATGTCACTTAGACATATTGTTTCAGGGATGACCATTGGTGTAGGATAACCAATTTCTATGCTCTTCTAGAGGGTAAGATTATCTCTCTGGCTTTCAGCATTCCTTAATTCTCTATAGATCTTTGTGTAGGTTTGAGACGCCGAACCTTTTTCCCATCTACTATAACATAACTATTATTGCCCTTGTTCAACTCCTGTTCAGACAGTCCACAGTTGGTGGATATGGTATCATTACTAACATACACAGTGTAATAGCAAAATTCCTAATTTTGGGGCTCTTATTATCATTCCTCCTTCTCTTCCACAATGTCACCTAGGATTTATTTCACTCTAGTTGTTTGGACATATAAGTTAATATCTGGAACATTTTTCAGCTTTGCAGGTATGAGAAGGAAGGTGAAATGGGTTAGAGTTGTTTGATTTACTCCTAAGGCTCGGAAACTTCATTAATATGATTTACCTGATAAACTAATGAGTTACTTGTAAGTTTTTTTTTTTAAAAAAAATTAACAGATATCTTTGCCAATATTTAATAAATTTTATTTTATATGTATTTTATTATATACTTTAAAATCTAAATATCCACCTACATGCTTTTACTTTTTGCTTCTTCACTGTTAAGGCATAAGAATTTTTTTCATAAAAGTAAATTTGTTATTTATTATGTTATTTTGTTCTGAGTTATTTTATATGAACAAATGTATCATTTCTTGCCTGAAAATAGAAACACTGGAACACTCTAGTTCTATACACTTTAAATAACATATACCAAGTTTATACATACATAATCATGATAACTAATTCTCAATTCCACTCAAGTTAATTTAGAATTACCCTCTAGGTCCTGTTGATCATATAAACTTGAGTGTCTAATGAAACAAACTCAGTATTATAGCAACGTAACATTTGGAAACTGTCTTTTATTTTCTAAGATACTGGGCCTTTTGCTGAATCTCACAGCCAAAATTAATAATTGAATCTTGAGATCACTTAAAACCTAAAATTTTATTTAATTGGCCTTTTAGAGAACATCATATAAAACAATCAACTTACCTTGAATTTCCCATGCAGTCTACATTTGACCCTAAGTTCATGCACAGCTACCATCTTCTATGCGCCTGATACTGAGTAACACATGTGCAGTATTTGCTGAAAGCAGCCAATACAAAATGTGAAAGCAGCTTCCTAAACTTTATCATAAGGGTTAAAAGCAACCATCTCTGTTTATTACTTGATAAATAATGATGCGTGCTGTCTTAGTCAGTTGAGATTAGCTCGAGCCAATGACTTAAATCTGTAAAACTGTAGCAGGATATCTTCTCACTACATTTGTATAGTAAATCATTTGGTGATTGGGCTGTGTGAGGGGTAGGCAGAGTGAGGAGTCAGAAGGAGAGAAGAAGAATGAAAAGAAGAGAAGAAGCTGGAGGAAAGAGGTAGCAGCCATGGAGAACTACAGATTGATCCAGAGCAGTTCTGGGTAAAAATTTATATCCAAAGTTAGGTATTACATGACAGCTCTAATTGTGTGAACATCTTGTTAATTGAGCATTTTCAAATATATAAATATTGGAAAAACCTTAAGCATTAAGAGTCTCATTTCTACTGGGTACAGCGATCATAGTGGGATGGTTTGGTCTCAGCTAAGCATTGTGGACAGCATGGTGGATTTACAGAGACAGCCACCACATTAGTGTCTCATGTGTGCCTGGGCTGGTGCTTCTGACTGGCCAGAAAAGGAGCCTGAGTCAAGCAGTTGTAGGAGTAAAGCTCTGCTCTTGACCTCTAGCTGCTTGTAGTCCGGAAAATGGTGGTTGTCTGGGAACAGCCTGATCTGGGCACCATCATTTAAATATTATCTGCAAGAAAGGTTAAAAGCAGCCATCTCATCCATTCTGATTGGTGTGAGGTGGAATCTCAGGGTTATTTTGATTTGTATTTCCCTGATGATGTTGAACATTTCTTTAGGTGCTTCTTGGCCATTTGAATTTCCTCAGTTGAGAATTCAGTTTTTAGCTCTGTACTCCATTTTTATTAGGGTTATTTGGGTATCTGGAGTCTAATTTCTTGAGTTCTTTGTATATTTTGGATATTAGCCCTCTATCAGACGTGGGATTGGTAAAGATCTTTTCCCAATCTGTTGGTTGCTGTTTTGTCCTATTGACAGTGTCCTTTGCCTTACAGAAGCTTTGCAATTTTATGAGGTCCCATTTGTCAATTCTTGCTCTTAGAGCATAAGCCCTGCTAAGTTCAAAAAACACAGGTGATAGTAGATGCTGGCGAGGATGTGGAGAAAGAGGAATACTTCTCCATTGTTGGTGGGATTGCAAGATGGTGCAACCACTCTGAAGCTTATGAAGAAGGAAGCTTATGAAGAAGGAACCACATGAAGCTTATGAAGAAGGAAGACCAACTGTGGGTGCTTCAGTCCTTCTTAGAAGGAGTAACAAAATACTCAAGGGAGTAAATATGGAGAAAAAAGTGTGGGACAGAAACTGAAGGAGGGGCTATATGGAGATTATTCCACCTGGGTATCTGTCCCATGTTCAGTCACCAAAGGTAGACGCTGATGTGGATGTCAGGAAGTGCATGCTGACAAGAGTCTGATATAGCTGTCTCCTTAGAGGTCTGCCAGAGTCTGACATACTCAGAAGTGGATGCTCACAGCTAACCATTGAACTGATCAAGGGGTTCCCACTGGAAGAGTGAGAGAGAAGACTGAAGAAGCTGAAAGGGTTTGTGGCCCCATGAGGAGAGCAACAATACCAACCAACCAAAGATTCCAGAGTCTAAACCACCAGCCTGGGAGCACAAAGGGAGAAACCCATGGCTCCAGCTGTATATGTAGGGAAGGATGGCCTTCTTGGGCATAGGTGCAAGAGGAGATCCTTGGTCCCATGAAGGCTGGACGCCGAATGTGGGGGAATTCAAGGGTGGGGAGGTGGGAGTGGGTGTTTAGGTGGGGGCACATCCTCATAGAAGCAGGAGGAAGGAGGGGGATGCAATAGGGGGTTCCTGTGGGGGGGATAGAAATGGAGTACGGTGATAACATCTGAAATGTAAATAAAATATCCAATAAAAAATAAAAATTAAAAAAGCAACCATCTTTGTTTATCACTTGATAAATAATGATGCTTGTTGTCTTAATCAGTTGAGATGAGTTCAAGCCAATGACTTAATCTGCTCTAAAACTCTGTTAAAACTTTTTCTAAAGTATCCATTCTTTCTCTTTATGATGTTTTCTATACTGTTCAATAAATAGAGTGAAGCTCACAGACACAGGCATACAAAAGACTGTTACACCACTCACAGATAGACAGCTACCAATCACATTCTAACACACAGCTCATATAACAGACAGTCATATTAATGATAAACACAAAGACATAGGGAGAAACAGATTGATAATCCTGAAGCAAAAGGACAGAAGATGGAAGACTCAGGGATTGTAAAATAAGGGATTCAAATCAGAACTCATTTTGGTTAAACAACTTCAAAGGCATGTGTTTTCATTATTTTTGTTTTTTAATGCAAACTTGATGCATTAATGGTAATTTATACTTTACCATTAATACACCATAACCCTCAGAAAGTACCTTTTACAAGTCAGGTTAATAACATGAATATTTTGAATCATGTTATATTTTTCACTATACAAAGATTTCAGAGTAATGGAATAGAAGCAATATTAAAATACTGACATTTTCAAACAAAATGCATTCATTACCTAGAAAAGAGAAATTGCAACACTTTCAGGAAAATATTTAGTACTTATTTTCCACAGACTTTATCTATATCAACTATTACTCAACCCCCACAGGTACTTCTCTCACTAACGACTATGAATAAGATCATTCATGCTTTCCTCCAACACATGGACAATATGATCCTTTCTTGATAAACCTAGAAAATTTATGTAATGATACCCAAATTAGATATACAAATTCCTAGTTGTTTACTATCATATTTTATAATGTCATCTGAAATAACAAGCGTTTGCAAGGTAGAATGACAATGGAGGGTCTTTGGAACTTGTAATGTACAGTAGCTACTATATCTCTGTGTTTCAATACTGCCATTGCTCATTCAGAAACACGTGTTGAAAATTTTGTATTATCTCTAACCAAATGCATTATCCATTTCTTAGGAGGTTCACAAGTCATGTTTTGGTGATCTTAATTTGATTTTCATTAACAATTCCTTGTGTTATATCATACATTATACCTTTCCAGATTAAAATAGTTAAATTTACTTTTGTATATTCTGCAATTTAAATAACATATATCATTATAGGAGATGATAAGTCAGTGTTTATCACCTAGAAACTTTATCTAAATATATTTACTGCTCTAGGAGGAATAAAGTATAAGTATTCCTTTGTAAATTCATATAAAAACATTTTCCCAAAGATGTTCAAGGTAAACTATAATGTTAGGAGTACAATGTTCCAATGTTGTAGGGTAGAATTCATACACTTCTCTATATTTAAAATATTGAGTTGTTCAGTTGTTTTACTCCAAATTTGAGAGATGATACATTTTTTATAAATAGTGTATAACATGGAGGTAATAAAATTTATTCACAAATCTGTAAACTTATAAATTTTGATTCAGTGTTCAGAAGCTTTCCACTGCTTTCTATGATTATCTTACATATCAATTCAAGAGTGCAACATCTGATAGTTTCAATCATATTAATCAGTACAAATGTTATTAAGGATAATCTTTAACAAGTTGTTTTACTTTTTGACACCCATTTCTTTTGTATGTACCCATAACTATCCCATTAATTGAAAATTTATTTAGTTGCTTAATAAATACATCAATAAGCTAGTAACAATTTTTGACCAATCTGTAGAAAAAGTTGTAGACCAAAAATATCTATTTTTTGCTCTATAGTTAAATACCCAAAGCTGAGTGCTTTGAATATAAGAAGTTTTATTTTCATCACATTCTGGGAGCTAAAAGGAAAAGAAAAAAAAAACAGAGTATCCAATGTATTGGTGGTGTTTGTTGAGGGCCTCATAGTGGTGGGCATCACAACATTTGCAATATAAACTGAAAAGATTACAAGAAGACCAGTGAGTCAAGAGAGATTTTTGTGGTCAATCTTAATTTTTTTTAACATCCCAACTTGGGGAAAACTGTTTAATTTTCTATGAACCACATTAAATATTTTCGAGAATAAAAGTTTGACTAACTTTCTCTTTTGCTATTCTTGGGCTGAAGCTTGAAACCACATGAAATTATTGAGAATAAAATGTTTAGGAATCATAGAAATAAGTATCCCATGTTTGAAGAAACTTAGCTTTTTATAGTACAATAGTATAGCATTAAAAATGTAAATAAAGGTAGCACATATTTTGACCATTCTGAAGTTTAATGCAAGTATTGCACATAAAGATTCAGATGCATAAACTATAGAAAACTATTAGGTATATTAAATATGGTGACCACATGGCTACAATTGGAAAATAAGCCAAACCTGTATATGCCACATTCTTACAGTGCATGCAATGTGTTCTATTCTAAAGTACTTGGTGTGAAGAGCAGAGACATTATTCCTGCAGCAGCCTCTGCGGCTTCATGTAGGGATCCCATGCTATCCCTCTGAAGTAAAGGAAAATCTCAGACAAATACTGTTTTTCAAATCTCATTTTAACAACTGCAGTGAAAAAAAGAGTGACTTTCAAAGTCTCAGATTTAATTAAAAATAAAACACAGCAGTTCCCTAGAGCTAAGAAGTGTCTATTATTGAATCTTTGGAAACCAACAAAGAAACTACCCAAAGAATCAAAATTAAGATATAGGTGTCCTTCTACCAATACAAAAATTTCTACCACAAGTATGTTAGTTGATGACACTTATTTTCTCTTATGGACAGTTATTTCAATCACCAACTATTCAACATTTATGTTTAGTTATTAACTGTTTCATTAATTTATTTTTCCTATTTTACTATGGATCACAATAAAGCCTTTGGTGATGACTATCTTTGGAGTAATTAGTGTTCTGTATTTATGTAAGTACAGAAATTATGACGTTGTAAAGACTTTTGATTTTAATGTTTTTACCCTCCCAGTTATTCTCAACTGCTCTCCAGATAATACCTTTTCCTTTCCTCTGTATTCGCCTATCATCTTATACAGCTTAGAGGTATCCTAAATTAGCATATAAAATCAGGATTTTGCCTATAACATTCTTACCCCTCCTTCACTAACTATGCCCACTATGATCTCTAGATAACTTTTGTGTGTGGCAAATTTTATAACCACTAATGTATGGAAACCCACTTAATCCAACTTTTGACACTGAAATAGATTCCCATACTTCCTAATGACTCACACAGAGAGGTCAGAAATGTTCTATTCATGGTTCTTTCTTTGCTTTGCAAGGCATAGTTATTATAAAAATGTGAGTACATAGTACAGACTGTATTCTCTATGCATCATACAGTATACTAGGGCACTTTGACTAGATTGCACAGTAAAATATGAATATAAGAAATACTTTTCCTTTCTTCAATAATATGAGATGAAGTGAGTGTACTTTCTCCATCCTTTCCTATCAAATGACTAAATGTCTGCTTAGGAAACTATAGTAACTATGTGGTACTAGTATACTTTTTCCCAACATTATTCTGTGAGTGAGTATGTGGACATCACCAACATTAATGTTTTCCTCTACACAAGTTGAAAAATAAAAGAGTCATTAGCGGAAAGTTAGTTATACCAACACACACACACACACACACACACACACACACAGAGAGAGAGAGAGAGAGAGAGAGAGAGAGAGAGAGTTAGAATAATATTTTCATTTGACTACATGTAAATCAGTACTTGAATTGCTACTAACTACTAATTAATAAAAATGAAACACTTCAACCTTAATAATGTCTTGAAATAATGTATGTTTCAATATATCGTTCTGCACATTGTGAATGTATACTATAAAAATCTAACACAATAACAACATGCTAGAAAGTATTTCAAGTCTAGATATCTCTTCCCAAAATATCATCAAGTAATTATTCATTCTTAATGTGCTACTAAGAGATCTTCTTGTGTTTAGTCATGTATTCTTTCATTCTTCTATTTCTTTTTTATCCAGTAGTTAAAGACTATGTATATGTAAATGAGCAGATATATATATATAATATATATATAAATATATAAATATATATTTATATATATATAAATGAGCAGATATATATATAATGATTATATATATATATAAATAAAATCATTTCATTACAATGATTGAATTCATTCAGTGGATTTTAAGTATAACGAGAATTAAAGCCGGGCAGTGATGGCACATGCCTTTAATCCCAGCACTTGGGAAGCAGAGGCAGGTGGATTTCTGAGTTTGAGGCCAGCATGGTCTACAGAGTGAGTTCCAGGACAGCCAGCACCACACAGAGAAACTCTATCTCAAAAAAACCAAAAAAAGAAAAAAAAGGAAAAAAGAGAGAATTAAATAAAATAATGGGAAATCAAGACACCATCCATCGTATCAATGAAAATGTATATATAACAAATAAAAATACTAAAAGATATTTAACTTTAGCCCTCTCTGAGGCACTGCAAATTAAAGCAAAAGCTAGAGGTGACTTCCCTATTATTAGGCTGGATAAAATACATAATATTGACAATATCAAATGCAGAAAAGAATAGAGAGCAATATGAATACTTATGTACTGATGTATTAGTGTTATATGAGTGCATAGTTTCAAAAATATTTTGACAGTTTTGTATGCTGATGGTTTCATAAAATCCAGAAGTTTGGCTCTTTTGTCTGTGACTATGAATTGACAATATGTATATACACAAAGGTCTGCATGTGGTTATTTATAACAATTTTATTCATATTCCAAAATTGAAAATAAAGAAGAATTGCTTCAATAGTGAAAGATATAGAAACTAGTATATTCCAACAATGCACTGTTCTCCACTTTGAAAGAAGTTGGCCATCAAAATACTAAGTTTCATCAAGAATGCTAAGTGGAAATTACTGAGTGCAATGTGTCAGTCTGAAGAGGTTGCCTAAAGTATTATTTCAATGGCAAAACATTCAGAAAAAAAGGCAAAAGACAATAACTGACATAGATACAGTGAAAAGGAAGAAAATGCAAATCTTCAGTCAAGTTTTTTTATGAGGTGAAACTATCTTTTATGATGATACTACAATGGTAAAGACATGTCACCATATGTCAAAATATATAATCCTAAGTAACTGGGTGCTTGGTCAAGCATAAGCTTGGAACCCTGGACCCTTATTGGACTGCAGGAGTTTGGCTCTGCTCCCAGGCCCTGGTTCTTTTAATTTACCTTCAGCCCTCCACAACCCCTCCCACAGAGAGGTCTGTGGCCATCAGCAATGAGGAACAGGCCTCAGGCCCTAGAGGGATTTACATACTAATGAGGTACCTGATGGCCAGAGGGTGGAGCCAATTAAGCATTCTTCCCCAGCCCCTCCCTCCTCTCTCCCTCCCTATTTTACTCAGGTCTGCCCTGAGTTTGGGGGGGGGGGGGAGTTGCACATCCAGATCCAGCCAGCATTCACCATGACATTAAAGCCTGTAAAAACCCAAGGACTTTCTAGTGTCATTGGGGCCATGCCGTTAGGAACCACCATGGAGAAGGTCTTTGATGAGCTGTAGCCACAGCCACAGTGCCCAACTTCCCTTCTGGAGGGACCCTCAGTGTTCCCAGCCACACTACCTACAGGGAAGCAAAAGCAATTATCGAAAAAGCAAAAGCTTACTTTTTCCATCTTTATATAGACTTGTAGCAGAAGGTATGACCTAGATTAGTTCTGGTTTAATAATCTAGACTAAAGGTGTGTCATCCTGTCTCAAAGATGAAGATTAGAAGTTCTTCCATCTTCAAATTAAGCAGTAATATCTCACAGATGTGCCTTCTATGTGTGGGTCTTAGGTCTAAAAGTAGTCAATTTGTAGATAGATGATAGATAGATAGATAGATAGACAGATACATGATAGATGATAGATACATGATAGATAGGCAGACAGACCTATAGAACAAAACGCAGAACAAAATAAAATGGGAATACAACATATAAACTTTATATCATTCATTCAAAATTATAATAAAAATTATAGAATTGTTAGAAAATAGAAGGCACAAAACCAAATAATTTATTTACAGACTTATAAAATATATTATTGAAGAACTACAAAATAAACAGCTTTTACACACATTTTATAGCTGCTCTCTTTGTCTCTATGAAAACATTTAACTGGTGTGTCTACTTTGATTGGTTTCATCTCTTCTCTGTCAACTCCAGTCTTCTGATAATTAGAGGTGTGGCAGGTTTACAAGAGCTCTGTGCCTCCACTTTTCAAGGATGGCAGGAAGAAAGGAGGATGAGGTAGACAAAGTATTTAGATGACAATTACACCTCACCTTTCTTAAGGTCAAGTGCAAAAAAGGAAAGGAAGAATGTGTAGAACCAACTTCAGTCACATGGAGTGCAGTAGTCACATGGAGTCACATGGAGTGCAGTAGAGATTAGCGCTGTAATGATTGTCTCACATATCTACCTCATAGTGAATAGTAATCATCTACTCTTTTTACAACTGCTATGTTCTAACATTGTAAGTAGTTAAGTAGTTAAGTAGTCAAGCCACAAGGTATCTGAGTAAACAGATTCAAATATGTTCCCTGTGAACTACACTGTGAGCACGGGCTTCTTATAGGAAGTTACTAGATAACTTTTTAAACCTCAAACTTTCTAGATAAAGCCACTATTACTTAATTCTTTTTCAAATATTTTCTTCTGTTGATGGTGTCAGCCATATAATGCTTCTAGCATCATTTTTTATATGAACCAGGAAAACTTGGCAGCAAAATGTAGCAAAATTAATTTAGAGCAGCCTTGACTAAATGAAATACCATGCTTCACAGAGCGATGAGAAAACACTTCTGTAGCATGTGTTAAATTGTTATTTTGAGTCGGATTTTTCCAGAATTACTAATTTTGAAGTAGAAAGTTACAACTCTTTAATAAATGATTTACCTCTGATTCTCATGTGTATATGATAGACCTCATGTTGTATTGCAAATGTGGAGATGCATTGGGAACAAGATAATTTATTATCGAAGTTCTTTTACACTTAAATTTTATAAATTCACACTCACTTCATTTTAATTCTTGTATGGTTTAATGCAGTTCATTTTGAAATAAAAACCCATTTTAAATATTAAAGCTAGTAGCTGCACAGTCATACATATAAACCATATTCAATTAGAATACTCTCTGTGAAGACATATGCAACCTCTCAGTCTCTGTTATCAATGTTATAGCAAAAGCTGGAAGGTTATTAGTATTATCTCTCAAAACCATGTTATCTTCTTTCTTCTCAATATCACAGGGCTGTGAAGGAAGTTCTATGTTCAAAAGTACTTGTTGCTCTTCAAGAGTATGATGTTCAGTGCACAGAACTCATGTCACACAGCTCACAACTACATGTAACTACAGTTACAAATGATGCCCTCTTCTGGTCTCTGCAGGTACCACAAACATATAAGTAAAAACAAAAATAATTTTAAAATATACTTTCAGAAGTCTAATTTGGCACCAACTTTGGTGGCATTTGTCTTTGATTTCAGTACTTGGGATGCAGAAACAGGTGAATCTTTAAAGGTTTGAAGCCAACCTGGTCTATGAATGGAGTTCCAGGCCAGCCATAGCTACACAAAGAAATTCTGTCTTAACAAACAAACAAATTGAGTTTGGGCAAAAAGACTTCCAAGACTGAACACTGGTAGAAAAGCATAATTGGAAGTGGACTTTTTGCAACTGACATGCCAGAAGCCAATAAAATTTTCTGGAAATGAAAAATCACAAATTCATGCATAATTTCAAATATTATTCACAGGTATGAGTTCCCAAGACAATAAAACATGCTGGAAAATTATAGTAAGAATCTTAATTGAAAAGAAAGCTGAAAATCCAGTATTAGTTGTAAGAGCTGTAGAATAAGCTTGAAAAGTTTAGCAGTGAGAAAATCTTAGATACTTTTACATCATGGAATCTTTCATTCCTTGCTTTGATACAGGTGTTAATGCAGGGGAAAAAAAGACATTCTTAGCATCATTAAGGCTTATAGTATATCTGAATATGACATAATTGGTCTACAAATTAACAGAAAAAATGCTTCAGTAAATTACTTTTAGTGAAACTTCAACATCTGCTTACTATGAAGCAGACTAAGGACTCCACAGTTAGGTGTGTAGTACTGCTGAAAATCTCGAACTAATCTTTCCCAAGGCTTTCCAGGGGCCTTGCAATGTGGTATGATGAATCTTTGGGCTAGAGTAACAATATCTCAAGAGATAGTCTCTGCTAACAACCCTCCAGAAACAATGCCCATTTTGTCCAGTCATATCCTCCACTTCCTTTCAAATGTCTTACATTACTAGTAGCTCTCTGAGTTCAGCTATTGCATCCCCAGAGTGAGGGAAATTCAACAAAGAGTGTGAGACTTTGCTTAATGAAATTTTAGAACAATTCAAACAAAATGTTACTCCACAGATCATGAAGCGTGTTTTGTAGCACATTGGTGCTAAAATTCCCCAAAATAGAAACAAAAAAATAATAGTTATTTTTATTTATTCTAACACATGCCAGACATTGTCTTAAATGCCTGTCTCACTCCATTATTTCAAAGAAATTTAACATAGATGAGCTCCAGATTGAAGAACGTAAGGAATTTGGAAGAGGTCCTTGATTAATGGAAGTTCTGACTTTAATCCTGTACCCACAGTACTAGATTTCTAACCATGAGCAATTAAGATAGTCTTTCCAAAAGCTAAAGAAAAAGAGTTTTAAAATAAAAATGGTGATCTATTCTCATACAGGGAATGAGGTATATTTTATAATTGAAAAACTTGTTTATTTGGTCTTCTGAGTGATATTCAAGCATCCTTCCTTGAACCCTCCTTGTTATTTGACTTCCTTGAGGCTGTAGACTGTAACTTGGTTACCTGTACATTATTGCTAATATCCACTTATAAGTGAGTTCATACTATACATTTCCTGTTGAGTATGGGTTACCTCACTCAGGATATTTTCTAGTTCCCTCCATTTGCCTGCAAAATTTGTGAAATCCTTGTTTTTAATAGCTAAGTAGCATTGCATTATGTAAGTGAACTGACTTTTCTTAATCCATTCATTAGTTGAGGAACATCTATGTTGTTTCCACCTTCTCGCTATTATGTAAATATAATAAATGCCTACATAATATATAAATATAATAAAATAATATGTATAATTACAATAAAATAAAAACTAAAATAAAATGTAAATAATATAAATGCTTCTGTAAATATAATTGTGTACGTGTCCTTGTGGTATGGTGGAGCATCTTTTGGGTGTATGTCCAGGAGTGGTATAGCTGGGTCTCGAGGCAAAACTATTGCAAATTTTCTGAGAAAATGCCAAATTGATTTCCTGGGTGCTTGTACAAGTTTTCACTCCCATCAGCAATGAAGGAGTGTTACCCTTGCTCAACATCCTCACTAGCATTTGCTGTCCCATGTGTTTTTTGATCTTAGCCATTCCGATAGGCATAAGATAGAATCTCAGACTTATTTTGATTTACATTTCCCTCATGACTTGAGTGGCAGTGAGGATGGAGAGGGGAATGAGGCAGGATGGGGTCAGCAGGTTTAGGGAGAGCAGGAAAGAGAGAGAGAGAGAGAGGGGGAGGGAGAGGGAGAGGGAGAGGGAGAGGGAGAGGGAGAGGGAGAGGGAGAGGGAGAGGGAGAGGGAGAGGGAGAGGGAGAGGGAGAGGGAGAGGGAGAGGGAGAGGGAGAGGGAGAGGGAGAGGGAGAGGGAGAGGGAGAGGGAGAGGGAGAGGGAGAGGGAGAGGGAGAGGGAGAGGGAGAGGGAGAGGGAGAGGGAGAGGGAGAGGGAGAGGGAGAGGGAGAGATGGATGGTGGGAGAGAGAGGGAGAGCAAGGGGAGCAAGAGAGGGAGAGAGGAAGGAAGGGAGAGAGAGAGAAAGAGAGAGAACATCTCTGGTGCAGGGCTGTAGCAACAGTTTGGCTACTAATGTCCAAATGATCCATCAGTCTATTCCGTGCTGCTAATATATGACAAAATGCCACAGACTAGGTAATTTGTAAAGGAGAGAAACTCATTAGTCACAATTCCTTAACCTGCTAAATTTAGGATCTATGTGATTAATGATGGCTCAGAGCCCAGTGAGACCTCTTTTCTGGATCCCTATAGAACATATATGACATCCTCTAAGGAGAGGCATATGAGTTTTGGCGAGGCTAAATGATCAAGCAAGCAAATTAACTATGGCAAGTGTCTTTCATTTATCCTATCCCTTACCTGCATCATATTTGCCACAGGTTATTGTTAGACAGGTTACCAAAACAGGGGCCAAGGTAACTTAAGGGCTTTAGTTGGTGTACTGGATGGTTTTCTGTCAACTTGACACAAAGTAAAGTTATCTGACGAAGGAAACCTTATTTGAGAAAATGTCTCCATGAGATCCTGCTGTAAGCATTTTCTAAATTAGTGATTGGTAAGGGAAGGCCCTAGCCATTGTGGGTGGAACCATTCCTAGACTGGTAGTCCTGGGTTCTATAAGAAAGCAGAAGGAACAAGCTGTGGGGAATAATCCAGTAGGCAGCACCCCTCAATGAACTGTGCATCAGCTCCTTTATCTAGGTTTCTGCCCTGTTTGACTTGATCTCCTAACTTCCTTCAATGATGTGATGAACAGAAATATGAAAGTATAAGTCCAATAAACCCTTTCTCCCCAACTTGCTTTATAGTTATGGTTGCCTTTGTCACAACAACAGGAACCTTAACTAAGACACCAAGTATCATGCAGCGCATAGTAAACCTTTTATCTGACCATCTTCTCTTTCTGCTAACAATGCCATGTGCTTCCCTTGGCAAAACCTCATGTAAACTTCACAACAGAAACAGAAGACAGGAATACAACATGGAATTTGTGATAACAGTATCAGAAAACGAGACAGCGTCAAACAAGGAAAAGAGAGAATAAATCTGGACTTCAAAGTAGGCTCTTATAAAATTATTTTCAATTTGCTTAGAAATATCAGAAGGATTAAATTCATGATGCATGGAATGTATGTTCTATTTTTCTGTGCCAAGTGAAAGCTAGCAAGTATATAATCAGGAAACATAAATGAAATACGGTACAAACCTGTTAAAGGGTTTGTGAAGGCACAAACTCAGAAGTTTTAAATTATTATTTGTATAGTATTCATTTCATCATTTATTTTCTCCTCTCCTTTGAAATTGGGCACTAGCAAGCTAGATTTTTATCTGCTACAATTAATTATTGAAAATCTACATGAGAAAAGACTAAGAAGACTCTACATTTTTCCCCAAACACGGTTTTCCTTTTTTGGAAATGGAAGCTTCACAATCAATTGATGTTACTGCTGATGTGGGGTCAAATGAGTATTCCCAACTATGGTAACTTTTCCTAAAGCTGTTAAGACTTTACTTCTTCCATCCCCAGCTAAAGTTACTCCACCACCATTTAAAAATGCTGAACCAAATGTGCACACAGCTCTGTGGACAAAGAGCACTTTCCTGTGTATACATCTTTCATGTATCACATTCGTTATCTCTGTTGCAGAATAAAAATGTGTTTTGGGACATTTCCTCTGTGAGACTATTAGTCAAGTTCACCTAATTCCAAATTGCCACTGTATTCCTCTGCTTCTTATGCATTTGCCTTTTTACAAATATTTTTGTCTTTGCATGTAATTTATGCACATACACATTCTTATACATGTGTTATGGCACAGAAGCAGGTGTCAGGATAACCTCAGACATCACTCCCCACCCATCACTTTCTTTGATACAAGGTGCCTGTTTTAATTGACACCTGTGTTTTCTTGTCTAGATAGTATATGTGATTCCAGGCTTTGCCCTAATTCTCTATAGGAGGGCTAGGAGTACAGATTGTTGTACTACACTTCTGAGTTTTCTGTAGTTTCTAAGTATCCAAATGCTCTGCATGCTTATGTGGTAAGCGTATTTGCCCACTGAACCACCTCATATCTGTCTTTTTACTACTCCTTTCTTATTTGTTTACTTCTTGCTTATTTCATTACAAATAGAAGTAGACTGAATTGAATTCCTTACTTAATACCTGTAATCAATTCATGTAAAAACATAGCAATAAAACTTAAACAATACTTGATATATAGGTAATTGCTCAGAATTTACCAACAAATGTATCCATATAAATATAAAAATATATTCTCAGGCTTTTTTTTCTCTTAAAAGAAAATATACAATCAAGAACTAAAGATAAAAATACATTTTGCATATAAGCAGTTTCAAATTTTTCATGTTATTACTTCTAACAACTTTCAATATTTAATTTATAGTTTGTGTAATACTAAATATTTGATATCATCTAAGGATATGCTTTAATACACATATTCTTAACTACAACATCATTTGTCACCAACACTCATAAACGTATCCTTTTGTATAAGTTATTTTTTACATTGAAGTATTTGAATTAAATGGATTAAATTTGTACTGGTTTTCCTTGAATAATAATGTGACTTTATTGCTGGTGAGTGGGACATTTTTCCTCCTAGGAGTCTGAGGACACAATTGGACAGCTGCTTGTTTATTCTGCTATGTATCAGACTTCTTCAATCATTTATGATTTGCGAGATGTCATAATTTTTACCACAAAATAAGAAAAATAGTAATAAGAAAGAGGAAGAGAAAAGAACATACATTTCATGGAAAAGCTTTTATAGGACTATAAAATGTACCTTTTATAGTCCTATGAAAGAACAAAACAGTTAGCTAGCAAGAAATGCTATATTTGTATGAAGACTGTCTCTCACATGGAGAAAAAGGTTCCCAAGGATGAGTTCACAAATGGATGAAAATACGTTCAGAGGTTGTATCTGTTTCATGAATGAAAATGTAAATGTTTCCATCACATGAAATTCCATATAATCTATGATTTCATAATCCATACATGTGAAATCAGAAATTCTCAAAATTTTGTGTGTGTTTCTTAAAATGTAAAATTGTCTGTGTTTATGACATTCAAAGTGGTGAAATGTTTATGAAGCTACTAAAGATTCTATCATGCGCCATAGGGTATAAAAATGGTTAAGAAAAACAAACAGAAGGAAAAAATAGGAAAACCACTTGATGTTCTTAAAAATACACACGCAGACACGCACACACACACACACACACACACACACACAGAGAGAGAGAGAGAGAGAGAGAGAGAGAGAGAGAGAGAGAGAGAGAGAGATTGAGAGAGACTCATTCACTGGGTGTAGGGGAGGGCTGGTAAGGGAGTCTCCTAAATTTTCAATATTCTTTCATTTTCTCCTAGGCTGAAGTTTTCATAATAATCTGAAATATACTATCATTTTTCTGAGTAAAAGGATTTTTTTAATGTATCATTTCCACAGAATTGTGTTTTCAGAAAATTGGTCTTTAAGGATAATTTCTGCCGGCTCCTAATAATGACACCAAATTTTAAAGCCTTGTCTCTAGAACATTTATATTCAGAGCTGTATTCTAATAGTATGCAAAATGAAGCCTTAAAGTCAACGCTTATTTGATTATTGTCCTTTTGATGGTAAGATTTCCAGCCACCGTGACATAAAAATATTAAGACATTTTGAGGAAAACGACAGCACACAGGCTCTCATCAAACAAAGAGAACATTTGTTGTAATTGATATTTGACTCATCATTACAAGAGACATTTCCATTAACATAATGCTAAAGAGAATCACATTTGTGAGAAAAGAAGAATACGCTTAGGAAACCATTGAGACAAACTATAAGCAGTTAAAGAAGTTTAAATTGCATATTCTTCCAAAATGCAAATAAATAATTGCAGCATTTCTGTCTATTATCCAACCCTAAAATTATAGTAATGTAAATTTCTATTACATTTTCTCCATAGTGATCAAATGTTCAAATTCAATAAGTCTTTTATTACTCATAATTTCTTAGACACAAATTAAATCACATATCAATTACGAACTGAAAGTATGTCCAACTTTATACATTTGTTACTACAGTTGCACAGGAAAACTAATACAGATAGTATTTAATTTTAGTGAGTCCCAGGATACATCTTAGGAATAACTTCTTGTAGAGAATATATTTGCCTTAAACATGGGCAGATAAAGGCTTCTCCTTATAAATAAGAATAGCTTATTGGGACAACAAGATCTAGAGCACTTGACACCCTGTCATTTGGATGAAGAGTAACTAGGTTTAATATGGTAACATTCAAATGTCATAAGTTATATAAAAATAATTCACACACATACAAACATGAGAGACAAAGACAGAAACACAATGAGAAGTGACAGACAGGAAGCAGAGCAGGGGGTAATGAGGGACATAAAGAGAAAAAATCAATTCAAATAAGTAAGATTTTCATTGAATTTTGTAATGTTTTGTTTTTGCTTAAAGGAAGGATAGTAATTACACATATCATAAAATAAAAGCATTCGTCAAGTGGTTCTAATTGAATATTTAGGAAGCCTCAGTGTAAGATACACATGATTTCACTCTTGTCATGTCTTATTCACTTAACTGGAAGCAAATGTTTTAGCAACTGTGACAAACTGCCCAATAATCCAGTATCATAGATCAATAAGTCATTTTACTAAAATCCATTAATATCTAGAGATTCAGACATAACATTAGATGTATAGCTTATCTTAACTTTCCTGGGACTCTACTAAGGGATTCAAATTCTGAGCCTGGAATAATATTAGGATCTATTCACTCATCTGCTTGGATGGTGGCCATTAGCCAGTGGACTTGGTTCTCCTAGTTGAGCATATTTGGACTTCTTTGGGGAATGACAACTTTCTACCCAGAAAAAAAAAAAAAAAAAGTTTCCAATGAGAGAATCAATTCTGTAAGCAATTTACCTATCTTTTTTTTTTTTTTTTTTTTTTTTTGGTCTGATCAATCAGAAGCTTCCAACCACATGTAAGGAATGGGCATAAGACTTCAGTTATCACACATCTTAACTATGTACTTTGCTTATTCCTTGCTATTTATGGAAATATATTTTAAATAATCTAAAGAGGAATGAGTTTTAATTTTCCATTTATTTGGCAGTGTTTATCAATAAACTAGTCAGAAATATTGTGTATCCACGGTGAGATGGCACAGAGCATCTACCTCGAGACAGTATTGAATTTTTAAGGCTTTAAATAATTAATTTAGTTTTAAAAACTGTGGAGAGCTTGCTTGGTTAGATAAGCACAACTTGTGAAAGAGACTACAGAAGACTGAACTCTGGGCAGAGGGACAGCCTTTGTGTTTTCTCAAAATTGTGAAGCCATGGATTACTGGTATTTCATGGGATAATCTGTAAATTCTTGCTGCCTTTTCTTTCTAGAAAGGGCTTCATCTTCTTTATAGTTGTGTTTACATAGGAACTTGTTAGAGTTACAACCATTCTTTTTTAGTATTGGAACTTTCAAAATCATCTGTGTGACCAGAAATGAGTACATAGATGACGAAATATTTTGTAGACTCTGTAATGAAAAATTTCAGTTGTGAGCTCAAGAAACTCAGGAGCCAGAAGTCTGGTAAATATATCAACCTTCGATCATGCTGTTTCAGAGATGTTGGACCTGCAACAGACACAGTTGCTCAAAGAAGCTTGGATGATGATCACTTATGCTGTTCATGAAAGTGTACAAGTGGACTGAAACACTACAGAAGAGAAAAGGGAAAGAACTGGAAAGGTGAAAAAATACATTAGTTCATTTATTTGGAGAAGAATCAATATTTGTGAATCATGTGTTCAAATACACTGTCTCAGGGCAGCAGATCATCTTAATTCAAAAGAGAATACTTAAGTCTAAAGACTTTGATGGTGTGGAAGACACTAACTCCATGTCTAAAGTTAACTGTAAATTTTATATAATTTCTTATCTGCTTCATTTTTATTTCAGGGGAAGGGGTAAAAAATGGATTAACACACCAACTTCTCAGATGTCATTATTCTTGTGCTGATTTCAAAGATGAAGTTGTTTATGATTACGGTTTATTAAACAATACACTGATGAAAGGTGGTAATGTTTAGTTTTTAATGTAATCTCATATCAGTCAAATGAACTATGCAAAAATTTTAAAGTAAATCAATGTAGACTTTTTATTTAAATAATTTAATCTTTCTCGACTGAATCTCATTTACTAAAAAAAAAAAAAAAGCAAAAATATGTCAAGGTGTTCTTTATATCTCCAGATTTTGTGTTGTTTATGAAACCTTGCCTAAGGAAGAATAAACCGGAGGCTCAGGACATATTAATCAAATAATAATAAAAATATAATAAAATAACAACAATAATGATGATAATAAATTAATTAATATTATCATCTTCATCATTATTATTATTATAGGAAAGAGCATGAATGGGCTACTGTCCCAACAATGTGAACATTCTTTCTTTCTTTTTTTTTTTTTTAAGTAACACCAGGAGACTCAAATTACCAAAGACGTTTGCAATTCAGGAAGGAATCTCAGGTTTAGCTCTGAAAGAAAATACTATGGTGTGCCCAATTGCTACAGCTATCAAGCATTCTATCAGCACTCTTTACAACATTCCTAGGACGTATCTCTTGAACCCAGTCAGAAATGGGCAAAAAAATTAATAACAGAGAAATATGTATTAATATCCCTCATGTGTATTCTAGTGCCTAGCAGGCAACAATAAATCAGGTGTGCTAGTACATTAACATTTTGCTTAAATCTGAAACACATATGAATATATAGAAGACTGAGAGATTAAAGAGACAAATGAATGATACATGAAAAATAGGTGACAGATAAATGATATAGATAGATAGATAGATGATAGATAGATAGATAGATAGATAGATAGATAGATAGATAGATAGATAAACAGAAGAAAACAGAAAGCAATGTCTAAGTCTGATTCATAAAATTATGAGAACTAATAATGTGGGACTAAAGTGTATTTTAAATAAACACAGTTCAGTTAAAATTGTACTTATGTATTCACCTCCAGAAGCAAATCATAAGGCTACCTGAGAACTTTATATGGTCAAAATTATGCATGTTGAGAACACACACATTTAAAACTACAGAAGATGTTTTTATTTTTGCCAAAAAGTGTTCTAGCAGTCAGCAATACAAATATGTACTCCTTGCTAAATAATGAATTGCCTATCCAAAAAGCATTCATATAAGGAGCAAAGTCAAGCAAACCTTTTAAAATAAGTTTTTAGAATCATTTGAAGGGCTTTCTAATCTTATTCTAAGTTAAGCTATGTTTTAGTGACATGGCCAGCACTTGCTTTTAAAATTAATGTTATTATGACTCTGCCTATTTCTAAAAGGTATTTTCAGTGATTAAAGTCCATATATGATCTTAAGAAAAGATGTCTTGTTAAAATAGCTGGCAGAAATTGAGGGTAGACCTGTAACTGGTATATTCCCAAAAATGGAAGCACTATTCTGCAACCAGTAACTTGGAAAGAAGGTAGTTGTGGTGACAAGCAAGAAAACAGCATGATAATTTCTTTTTCTCATGACCGTATTATGACTTGTGTAGTGTTTCTCAGCCTCGTGGAGCTGTCATATCACCTTTTATCCTTGTGATTGCCTACCTTGTCTTCACATTCCCTCATTATGACAGTTTGAGCTACACTGTAATTTAAGGATGCAGAAGCAAATATATATATACTAATATATATTTATATATATATAATATATATATATCTTATATAATATATATATAATATATAAGAAAAATCATTCAGCTTCTGAGCATTTGTGAACATTCCCTAAATTGACAAGTGTTGGGCAATTAACAAGCTTGTTTTAAGATACAGATTTTCAAATGTTTAGCCATTGGGCTTAATGATATTGTTAAAATTGTTTCTGGGATAGAAAGCTGTGTTTAAAGCACACAGCATGAGAGGAGTGAGATTTGGTGAATTATAAGGTAAAAGCTATCATGAAAATGGCCAAGCTTGAGTGAATTCTGTGCCTATGTGTTCTTCTATTTTAAAGGATGATTTAGACTCCACTTTTCTTTGGTTTTTTTTCTATTGTATTTGTCATGATTTTTAAAAGACATTCGTGTTTACTTTTTTAGTGTGTGCACAGAACAAACATTTAAGTATTTACTCTGAACCGCTCAAATCTATGGCTCTACAACTGTCAATAACCCAAATCCATTAGGTAAATGACTAAAAATGTACAGAAGCAAGCAAGAACAAGTATCAATAGGTGCAGAATTTTATCAATGGATGTTCATTTTGACCTTCAAATTAATTATACACAATTATTCCCTCCACATAGTTTGGTTATATTCGACCAACTGTGATTCACAATTACTTGAAAAATATTGATTTTTTTTCAAATTGATTATTTCAAAATGTGGATATTTTCCCCTGTTCTCTGAAGAAAATTATGTAATTTCTCTCCTTTACTAAGCAATAATGTATGATGTGGAATGTGCATAGGTTCTATGTTACTATGCCATTGTATACAAGAGAATGAGTATCTGAAGCCTTGGGTATCTAAAATGGATCCTGGGACCACTACCCTAAAGATAAAAATTTAATAAAAGGTTAGATGAAATACTAAGTTTTCATCAGAGGTGAGCAAGCCATCAGATTGAACTTTTGAAGTCTCATTATATGTTATTAATAAATTCAATAGTTACATTTCTGACTTCAGGTACTCAATATATTAGTTTAAAATAGGGTTAAAATAAGTATATATTTTTTTTAGTTTTTCAGGAATATTGTTTTCTAGTCATATCAATCGGAATCATCATTTAACAATTTTGATTATTAAGGAATGTTAAGAAATTTTAACATTCCCTTACCCCCCCAAAAAATCAGTATTTTTCTTTAAGCTCTGCAAGATGCCCTTCATTATACCTCATATTTTCAATTACCAAGGTAATTATTCCCTAGTCACAAAAATTCCATTACCTCAACATTTTCACCATTTCCAAACTGTCATGGCTTATGAGTATTTTCTAAATACTAATAAGGTTAAAATTTGATAATGTATTTATTCATTTTTATATACTATGATTTTATAAGCCACATGTGCTGTCTCACTTATAAACAAACTCATTCAGACAGTTTTTAAAAGATGTTTATGCTCAGTTCATAGACAAAGAATGAGTGATTAAGTAGCAGGCAAAATATCTGACCTACATTCAGTTAATCAATGCAAGATCCCAAGAAACTATATTTCTAAAGGCGCTACAAGACCAATCTTAAAACTTAATATACAAATGTATTTGTAGTAGATTGGTATGGTAGCTTGAATTTGAATTGCTCCCATAATCCCACGTGGTTGAATGCTTAGTCACTAGAAAGCAAACCTATTTTAGATGATTAGAATGATTAAGCAGTATAATCTTGTTGGAGAAACAGTGTCACTGGGAGTAGGTTTTAGTGTTTCAAAACAAAAAAGGAAAAACTCATGACAGGTCTCTCTCTTCTCTCTTCTCTCTTCTCTCTTCTCTCTTCTCTCTTCTCTCTTCTCTCTTCTCTCTTCTCTCTTCTCTCTTCTCTCTTCTCTCTTCTCTCTTCTCTCTTCTCTCTTCTCTCTTCTCTCTTCTCTCTTTTCTCTCTCTCTCTCTCTCTCTCTCTCTCTCTCTCTCTCTCTCTCTCTCTCCTCACATGTGAATTAGGATTTAAACCTCAGCTACTACTCCAGAGCCATGCCTACCAGCATGCATGCCACCACGTTCCTAGAAACTATTGTAATAACGGACTAACTGTAACCCTATAAATTTCTAAGAATGTCCCCACTAAATGTTTTCCTGGTCACAGTGACTCCTTGTAGCTATAAAAAAAAAACTGACTAAGACAGCTGGTGTACTTCCATGAAATCAAAAACCAGACAGTACAATGATATCCACCTCTGGCAAACTGCAACCCATAGTGTTGATTTGAGTTTCTACATTTTATCGCTTGTTTTTATCTCTATATATACCTATCTTGGGTACATGATTCTTTTCAATTTCTATATACTCAGGCTATGCAAAGATGCAAGATTCTCCTTGAATCTTTCCATGGAATCTATAATTATATTTAAGTGAGTGCATGCAAAGAATATTCCTATGTTAGTAATAAAGTATAAAGGAGCCCATAAGGTTCCATACCTCCCTGAGGAACAATTGATAGTTAATCTTTGCTGGAGGACTGAGTATCACTTTTTTCCATATTGTACCCTTTGAGAAGAAGGGTATCATGCTCAAGTAAATACATTTATTTACTTGCTGTAATATTTTAGCAATGTAAATGCAAAAAGCATAATTTAAATTCAATTATACACATACACACACACACACACACACACACACACAGAGAGAGAGAGAGAGAGAGAGAGAGAGAGAGAGAGAGAGAGAGAGACTCATATACACACAAATAGACAGGAATGTTGGAAGACACTGTTTTGGAAGAAAATGTGTTTCAGTAGAGTAAGAATGTGGATGACTTGTAAGAGAGAATGGAAATTATAAAAATGCACAATACACAGTTGACCCCTAAATTCTATCTTCCTTCCCCGGAAATCCTTACAACATGGCTATTTATTAATTTCCTAATCTTTGTATTGCCAATAAGTCATTATATATATATATATATATATATATATATATATATATATATGCATGTTTATATATATACATATATATATGAAAATGCAAAACATAAGTCTACACATGATAGAAAACAGGATAATATGTCTTTCTGGCTCTAGGTTACTTCACTTTGAATGATTGATTCCAGTTCTTCCAAATATCTGAAAATCTAATTTTTCATCTTTCTTAAGAGCGAAATATTTACATTGTAGAAATATGCCATAATTTTATTACTCATTTATCAGCTAATGGACATTAGCTATCTAAGCTCTCTTCATTTTCTTGTTATTATAAATAGAATGGGCTAAGAAACTATGGTTAAACAAGCTGTAGGCCTAGTGAAGAACCTACTATTATTATTCGGATAAACCGACATTATACTAAAATGACTTCTGCTGATTTACATATATATATGTATGAAATATATCTGATCACAGAAACTCCTTTTTGCAGTAGATAATTAACATGGAGCCCCATAATTGGTCTATATGCAGAGAATAAATGATTGCAAGTTGCTCACTCCTAACACAATCACATCCCTTTCTCTCTTGGCTCAAAACTCATTGTCGAGGGAAGGAAAGAGGAGACTGTTAGAATCAGAGTTGGTGGATGATTGTAAGGAAATGTTTTCAATGTACAGCAGGGCAGGTGCACATATGAACTCACAACAGTTGTAGCACCGTGCATAAGACCTTTGCAAACTCAAGGTATCCATAGTTCTCGCACAGAGACATGGAATGGACACCAATTACCATCTGTAGCTAAGGAGTTGTGCTCAAGCAATAAGAACTGGGCGAGTCAGGTTTTGATAGGTGTATGACTTCTGATAGGTCAACCATGCTGCAGTAAAAACTGCTTTTGATGTGTTAAAAAAAAGTAAATGACACAGAGTTGAGTATGGAGAGAAGAAAGATGATTGGGGAAGATGTTGAGGGAAAAGATTATATGATCTTATAATGTGTATTTCATGTATATATGAAATATACAAATATATACATATATACACATATATGTATATATGTGAACTTTTAAAATAATAATTAAAATGAGAAAATTCTAATAAAACAACAATTCTTATATTAAAATATTAACTCCCATTACAAGAATGCTACTTTTGAGATATGTTTTTAAAGAGGTGACTAAGTCAAAACAAAGACTTTAGGGTGAGAGTAATGTAATCTGACTGATTGATGTCCTTTTGTCAGGTGTATTATAAATATAATCCACACATCAAGATTGAACATGTAGAGAGCAAATCAGCCAGGTGACTCCACCACAAAAGATAAGATGAGAGGCTTCAAGAGAGGCAGGAGGAAAAATGTGGGAAGAGGAACAAAGAGGAGGTGGATATGTGCGAAATGATTTATAAACTTTGTAATTCTAAAGATATAATATTTTGTTGTTAAAGCCAGCCAGAGTATGTTATTTTGGCACAGAAGAGGCCAAAAATTGGAAAAGAGACCTTTAAACCCTGATGTATATGCAGAATAAGAAGTAAAATTGAGAAGAAATGTAAGGGTCTCTGTGACATATGTCTTGGATGAATTCTTCTCCAAGCCATTTGCTTGAGACTTAGACATACTCTCATCTGTCCATGATGAAACTTTCTGCATACATTTTTAAATTGGAGAGGATTTAGCTAGGTAGACGAATGACCAAGTACTTCCAAGTAAACAAATACAACTACAGGATAGGGACAAGTTTTAATTTTGTACAACAATGACTATGCATAAAATGAATATCTATGCAAACTCCAAGAAGTTTAACAGAATAACACTGCAGAAATATGCATTTAGCTCCATTCTGATCATTAGTCTCACAAGTGGTACTGCTTTGGGCTTGAGTATAAAATGTCCCCATGGGTTCCTGTAGCAAACTTTTTTCTCAAGTGAAGACACTAAATTGGGAAACGGTTAGTACCAGAGGAAGTAGGTCAGAGGGCAGATCTTAGAGGCACTTCATTTCTGAATGCTGTATGTCATTCTTCATTCAGAGCTTCCTGTCTGCCATAACAGGACCAGTTTTTCCTGCAGATTTTACGATCACCGTAATGTTTTACCGAAGGTCAAAGGAACAAGTAAAAACAGGTTGATCTGCTTGAAATGGAAATTCAAAATAAATCTTTCTTCCCTTAAGATTATTTTCTCAAGTACTTTTTCACACTGACAGTAAAATTATCAACCACTGGTACACAGAATTCAGACCTTTAACATTTCAGAATAATTGTGTATACTTTATAGGCTTTATAAAGGAAATATGTAATTCTGGATTCTTCCTTATCACCAGCATCATTTGGTGCTTTATCTATATTGTTTTACTCGGGTGTAGTTCTTTTAATTCATTATGTCATATATCCTTATTATTTGGATACAATATTATATTATTATTATCATCATCATCATCATCATCATCATCATCATCATCATTACTAGACAGATAATTATTACTACATAGTAGTAAAAATGTCTGGAAACACATGTTTTCCTTCAGAAGAAAAGAATGTATTATGTTTTTCTAGCTACACAAATTAAAGGGAAGCAATCACATTTTTGTAGTTCCTATTTTTACTTAATTAGAACATAAAACAATGGGTTTTATTATGACTAGTATGAATGTTACATATTTTGCTCATTGTCTATATTTTTGGGGTTTTTTTTTGTTTCTTTGTTTTTATTCCTGTACTAAAACACCATGACCAAAAGCAACTTGAGGAGGAAAGTGTTTACTTCAGTTTATACATCATAATCTGTTACCAAAAGAGATATATCAGGAACTCAAGGCAAGAACCTGAAAACAAAAAGTGAGACAGAGACCACTTTAGAGCCTTGCTTTCTGACTTGTTCCCCACAGCTTGCTCTCTATGCTTTCTTAACCATGGACCACCTGCACTCAAAATGAGCTGAGCCTTCCAAATTAAATTATTAATTAAGAAAATTTCCTACGAGGTTATCTGATGGAGGCAATTCCTTAAGTGAAATTGCATTTGGCCAGATGATTCTAGGTGTTTCAAGCACACAAAAAACTAACAACCACAGAAATATCCATCTTCCTATTATGATGTTGTTTTCACCTCTCTTAGTCTTCCTGTCCAAATAGTTCACTTCCATATTCATTTTATATATTCACATATGTGAATATATATGTGAAAATATAAATAAATAAATAAAATATACCAAATGAAATAAAGTGCCTTTCATATAATGAAATTTACTCATGGTGATTTTTTTCTTTCACAAATTTGTCAAGAACATTGTCTGGAGCTGTCTGTGTATAATTGCATGGCATCAGCATTGCAGGAATTTCAACTGATCAAATAGAGCATTTCTCTTTTATAGCCTCCCAAGTTATACAAGACAAAGACTATGATAGAAAATTTTACATAATTGTTGAATGTTTGTGTGTGTGTGTGTGTGTGTGTGTGTATGTGGAAATTGATTATGTAGACAGGAGAAGATATATATTAAATATATTACATATATACACATATAACATACATATACATTATATTAGTTTTATATATATAATATATATATATATCAAATGAAAGAAAACATGTGATAATGCCATGTTTGAATCTACTTAATGCCATGACCTTCACTTTCATCCATTTGCCTCCAATTGAACAATTTTTATCTCTAAATTAACCACATATATAAAATATATGTGTCTGCATATAATTTTTTTCATTCATCTCTCTTTTCTGATCTGGTTTTTCATATGTAATAATCCTTAAATAAAAACATGTTTCATTTTTATGTGCAGGTGTACATGATTTAACAAGCAGAGGTTGTGAAATTATAAGCTTAATTGAAACTTTTTTCAAAATATATATTGCCTGTTTTTATCATGCATTGTGTATTATTAGGCTGTACACTATTAACAATACAAAATCTAATCATCAATCACAAAAAAATACAACCAATAGAAAATGAAAAAAATAGTTATAAGCCAATATATTTACTGAGAAAAACAATGCTACAGTCTTTTTCCAAAAGCTCCAAAAGGCAACCTAACGTAGATCAGAGTCAGAGTTCACAACAATCTTCCTGGAAGAAGCAGTGTATTAGTGTATTTGCCTATTGAGTTAAGCTGGGACATGTCCTCGTGAGACAGGCAGAGTGTGCTCAATTCCAGTACTGAGACTGAGTCTACACTGTTTAGGTGTGAGCATCCTTTAGGTTCCCCATCATTGAACATTATAAACATTATAGGATAACAGAGGACTAAGAATCCTTCTACCACCCACATGCATGCAAATTTTGCTACCATAGAATCTTGATTCTACACTGATGGAGCCTTTAAAAATAGGAATGCTCACTTTGATTATTTGAAATGTGTGCATTGATGGTGCCACGGAAATATACACTTAGAGCTCCAGTCACTATTGTTGAGTGATGTTTTTTTTACTTTTTTATTGGATATTACATTTACATTTCCAATTTTATCCCCTTACGCCGGTCCTTCTCACACCCAGGAACCCCCTATCCCATTCCCCCTCCTCCTGCTTCTATGAAGATGTGCCCCCACCTACACCCACACTCCCACCTCCCTACCCACGAATCCCCCACACACACTCAGTGTCCAGCCTTCATGGGACCAAGGATCTCCTCTCCCACCTATGCCATCCTCCCCTACATATACAGGTAGAGTCATGGGTCCTTCGCTATGTGCACCCAGGCTGGTGGTTTAGACCCTGGGGAGCTCTGGTTGGCTGGTATAGTTGCACTCCTCATGGGGCTACAAACCCTTTCAACTCCTTTCAGTCTTCTCTCTAGCTCCTCCATTGGAAACCCCTTGATCAGATCAATGATTAGCTGTGAGCATCCACCTCACCTTAGAGGTCTGCCAGAGTCTGACATATTCAAAGAAGACAGCTATATCAGGCTCTTGTCAGCATGCACTTCCTGACATCCACATCAGTCTACCTTTTGTGACTGCACATGGGATAGATACATAGGTGGAATGGTCTCCAGATGGCTCTGTCCCACACTTTTTTCTCCATATTTGCTCCCTTGAGTATTTTGTTAATCCTTCTAAGAAGGACCAAGGCACCTACACTTGTTGTCCTTCATCATGCGCTTCATGTGGTCTGTGAGCTTAATCTTAGCTATTTTAAGCTTTTGGGATAATATCCACTTATCAGTGAGTAAATACCATGTGTCTCTTTTTGTGATTGGGTTACCTCACTCAGGATGATATTTTCAAGTTCTATTCATTTACCTAAGAATTTCTCAAATTCATTATTTTTAATAGCTGAGTAATACTCCATTGTGTAAATGTATCACATTTTTTGTATCCATTCCTCTGTTGAAAGACATCTGGGTTCTTTCCAGCTTCTGGCTATTATATAAAGGCTGCTATGAACATAGTGAAGAATGTCCTTGTTATATGTTGGAGCATCTTCTGGGCATATGCCCAGGAGTGGTATAGCTGAGTCCTCAGGTAATGCTATGTCCAATTTTCTGAGGAACCCCCAGACTGATTTCCAGAGTGGTTGTAACAACTTGCAATCCCACCAACAATGGAGGAGTGTTCCTTTTTCTCAGTACCCATGCCAGCATCTACTATTACCTGAGTTTTTTATCTTAGCCATTCTGACTGGTGTGAGGTTGTATCTCTTGGTTGTTTTGATTTGCATTTCCCTGATAACTAAGGATGTTGAACATTTCTTAAGGTGCTTCTCTCAGCCATTCAAGTTTCTTCAGTTGAGAATACCTTGTTTAGCTAGTTACCCCATTTTTAATAGGGTTATTTGGTTGTCTCTAGTCTAATTTCTTGAGTTCTTTGTATATATTGGATATTAGCCCTCTATCAGATGTAGGATTGATAATGATCTTTCCCCAATTTGTTGGTTGCCGTTTTGTCCTATTGACAGTGTCCTTTGCCTTACAGAAGTTTTGCAATTTTATGAGATCCCATTTGTCAATTCTTGATCTTAGAGCATAAGCCAATGGTGTTCTGTTCAGGAACTTTTCCCCTGTGCCTAGGTATTCAAGGGTCTTCCCCACCTTCTCTTCTATTAGTTTCAGTGTATCTGGTTTTAAGTGAAGGTCCTTTATCCACTTGGACTTGAGCTTTGTACAAGGGGATAAGAATGGATTGATTTGCATTCTTCTACATGCTGACCTACAATTGAACCAGCACCATTTGTTGAAAATGCTGTCTTTTTTCCACTGGATGGTTTTAATTCCTTTGTCAAAGATCAAGTGACCATTGGTGTGTGGGTTCATTTCTGGATCTTCAATTCTATTCCATTGATCTGTCTGCCTATCTCTGTACCAATACCATGAAGATTTTAATATATATATATATATAGTTATATATATATATATATATATTATATATATATATATATAGTTATATATATATATATATAACTATTTATATATATTAATTATATATATATATATATATATATCTCACTATTGCTCTGTAGTACAGTTTGAGGTCAGGGATGGTGATTCCCCCTGAAATTGTTTTATTGTTGAGAATAGGTCTCACTATCTGGATTTTTTTGTTATTCTGAATGAATTTGAAAATTACTCTTTCTATCTCTATGAAGAATTGATTTGGAATTTTGATGAGATTGCATTTAATTTTGATGAGATTGCATTAAATCTAATTTAGTAAAATCAGCCATCTAGATGGCTGATTTTACTAAATTAATTCTGCCAATCCATGAGCATGGGAGATCTTTTCATGTTCTGAGGTCTTCTTTAATTTCTTTCTTCAGAGACTTGAAGTTCTTGTCATACAGATCTTTCACTTTCTTGGTTAGATTCACTCCGAGATATTTTATATTATTTGTGACTATTGTGAAGGGTGTCATTTCCCTAATTTCTTTCTCAGCCTTTTTATCCTTTGAGTAAAGGAAGGCTACTGATTTATTTGAGTTGATTTTATATCCATCCACTTTGCTAAAGTTGTTTATCAGGTTTAGGAGTTCTCTGGTGGAAGTCTTAGGGTCACTTAAGTATACTATCATATCATCTGCAAATAGTGAAATTTTGACTTCTTCCTTTCCTATTTGTATCCCTTTGACTTTCTTTTGTTGACTAATTGCTCTGGCTAAGACTTCCAGTACTGTATTGAATAGGTAGGTTGAGAGTGGGCAGCCTTGCCTAGTCCCTGATCTTAGTGGGATTGCTTCAAGTTTCTCTCCATTTAGTTTGATGTTGGCTACTGGCTTGCTGTATATTACTTTTACTATGTTTAGATATTGGCCTTGAATTCCTGATCTTTCCAAGACTTTTAACATGAAGGGATGTTGAATGTTGTCAAATGCTTTCTCAGCATCTAGTGAGATGATCTTGTTGGTTTTTTTCTTTGAGATAGTTTATATAGTGGATTACATTGATAGATTTCCAAATATTGAACCATCCTTGCATTCCTGGGATAAAGCCTACTTGATCATGATGGATAATTGTTTTGATGTGTTGTTGAATTCAGTTTGTGAGAATTTTATTGAGTATTTTTGCATCAATATTCATAAGAGAGATTGGTCTGTAGTTCTCTTTCTTTGTTGGGTCTTTCTGTGGTTTAGGTATGAGCGTAATGGTAGCTTCATAGAATGAATTGTGTAGTGTTTCATTTGTTTCTATTCTGTGGAATAGTTTGAAGAGAATTAGTATTAGGTCTTCCTTGAAGCTCTGATAGAACTCTGCACCAAAACCATCTAGTCCCAGACACTTTTTTGGTGGGGAGACTTTTAATGACTGCTTCTATTTCTTCAGAGGTTATGGGACTGTTTAGATGGTTTATCTGCTCCTGATTTAACTTTGGTACCTGGTATCTATCTAGAAAATTGTCCATTTCATCCAGATTTTCCAATTTTGTTTAGTATAGGCCTTTGTAGTAGGATCTGATGATTTTTTTGAATTTCCTCATTTTCTGTTGTTATATCTCCCTTTTCAGTTCTTATTTTATTAATTTGGATACTGTCTCTGTGCCCTTTGCTTAGTCTGGCTAAGGATTTATCTATCTTGTTTATTTTCTCAAAGAACCAGCTCCTGGTTTTGTTGATATTTTGTATAGTTCTTTTTGTTTCTACTTGGTTGATTTCAGCCTTGAGATTGATTATTTCCTGCCGTCTACTCCTCTTGGGTATATTTGCTTCGTTTTTGTACTAAAGCCTTCAAGTGTGCTTTTAAGTTATTAGTGTATGGTCTCGCCAGTATCTTTTTGTAGTCATTTAGAGCTATGATTTTTCCTCTTAGTACTGCTTTCATGGAGTCCCACAAGTTTTCGTATGATGTGTCCTCATTTTCATTAAAGTCTAAAAAGTCTTTTATTTCTTTATTTCTTCCTTGACCAAGTCATCATTGAGTAGAGCATTGTTCAGTTTCCATGTGTATGTGGGCTTTCCAATGTTTTTGTCATTTTTAAATGTTGGGGGCTGACTTTTAGCAGAAAGCAGCTATCAGCTTTGCAGCCATCTTGAGCCATATATTCTGACATGTGACTTGGATTACAATAGCCTACAACAGCTGAGCACACTCCGATAATCTTGGTTTAGATACCTTGAGATTAAAGGTGTGTGAGATTAAAGGTGTGTGAGATTAAATGTGTGTGACTTAAGAGTGACCTAGAGATCAGATTTAGAGACAAGCCCTAAGGGCATGATTAAAGGTGTGACCAAAAGGCGTGGCTTAGAAGTGAGACATATAAAAGGCAGAGACAGAACAGATCAGAATCAAACACATCAGACATTAGGTAGAAGCCACTTGGCTCTAGAGAGAATCAGACATATCAGACATTAGGGAGACACAGCAGACAGAGGAGACATTAGGGAGACACTTCAGAGAGTACAACTTGGAGTACAACTTGGAGTAGGAATTAGGCATTAGGTAGCAGGCACTTGGAAGGGAACTTGGAAGAAGAAACTTGGAACTTGGAGGCACTAGGAACTCAAGACTTAGGACTTAGACTAAGAAGAGACTGAAGAATAAACGGGATTGAAACACACTGTCTGGTCTCCATTCTTCGAGTCCAACCTCACTCTCTCTCTCTTGCTGAACCCCGACCCGCGGACTGGAGCAGCAGCTTGGGCCGGGATAGAGCGGCCGCCCCAAACGCGGGACAGCCCAGGCCTCAACATTTTGCTTGTGCTGCGACATTTTTCGGCCACCCCAACATGGGGCTAGTGTGGACCCCAACATTTTTTGGCGCCCAACGTGGGGCAGCCTAGGCTCCAACATTTTTTGCGCCCGAACCTGAGCTAGTGTGGTTCTCAACATTTAAAGACCAGCCTTAATCCATGGTGGTCTGATAGTGTGCAAGGGACTGTTTCAATCTTTTTGTAACTCTTGAGGCCTGTTTTATGACCAATTATATGGTCTGTTATGGAGAAGGTACCATGAGGTGCTGAGAAAAAGGTATATTCGTTTGTTTTAGGATGAAATGGTCTTTAGATATCAATTAAATTCATTTGGTTCAAAACTTTTATAAGTTTCATTGTGTCTCTTTAGATTCTGTTTCCATGATCGGTCCATTGCTGAGAGTGGGGTATTGAAACCCCCCACTATTATTGTGTGAGGTGCAATGTATGCTTTGAGCTTTAGTAAAAAAATTTTTAATGTATGTAGGTGCCCTTGCATTTGGGGCATAGATGTTCAGAATTGAGAGTTTATCTTGGTAGATTTTTCCTTTGATGAGTATGAAGTGTTCATCCATATCTCTATATATATGGAATATATATATATAGAGATATATATATATAGAGATATATATATATATATATAAATATATATATATATATGGTTGGTTGAAAGTCAATTTTACTTGATATTAGAATTGCTACTCCAGCTTGTTTCTTTTGACCATTTTCTTAGAAGATTGTTTTCCATCCTTATACTCTGAGGTAGTTTCTGTCTTTTTCACAGACCTGTGTTTCCTGTATGCAGCAAAATTCTGGGTCCTGTTTATGTATCCAGTCTGACAGTCTATGTCTTTTTATTGGAGAATTGAGTCCATTGATATTAAGAGATATTAAGGAAAAAATTATTGTTGCTTTCCATTATTTTTGTTATTAGAGATGAAATTATGTTTGTGTAACTATCTACTTTTGGGGTTGTTGGAAGATTACTTCCTTGCTTTTCTAGGTTGTAATTTTGCTCCTTGTGTTGGAGTTTTCTATCAATTATCTTTTGAAGTTCTGGATTTGTGGCAAGATAATATGTAAATTTGGTTTTCTCATGGAATATCTTGTTTTCTCCATTAATAGTGATTTAGAGTTTTGCTGTTATAGTAGTCTGGGCTGACATTTGTGTTCTTTTAAGGTTTGTGTGATACCAGTCCAGGATTTTCTGGCTTTTATAGTCTCTGGTGTGAAGTTTGGTATAATTCCTATAGGTCTGCCTTTGTATGTTACATGACTTTTTCCCTTACTGCTTTTAGTATTTTTTCTTTGTTTTGTACATTTGATGTTTTGATTATTTTGTGATGGGAGATATTTCTTTTCTGGTCTAGTCTATTTGGAGTATACAAGTAGGCTTCTTGTATATTTATGGACATCTCTTTCTTTATGTTAGGGAAGTTTTCCTCTATAATTTTGTTGAAGATATTTACTGGCCCTTTAAGTTGGGAACCTTCACCCTCATCTATACCTATTATCCTTAGGTTTGGCCTTCTCATTGTGTCCTAAATTTCCTGAATGTTTTGGATTAAGAGCTTTTTGAATTTTGCATTTTCTTTGACAGTTGTGTCAATGTTTTCCATGGTATCTTCTGCACATGAGATTCTCTCTTCTATCTCTTGTATTCTTGTGTCTATGACTCCTGATCTCTTTCCTAGGTTTTCTATCTCCAGGGTAGTCTCCCTTTGAGACTTCTTTATTGTTTCTACTTTCATTTTTAGATCCTGGATGGTTTCTTTTTTAATTCCTTCACCTGTTTGGTTGTGTTTTCTTGCAATTCTTTAAGGGATTTTTGTGTTTCCTCTTTAAGTGCTTCTTCCTATTTACCTGTGTTCTCCTGTACTTCTTTAAAGGAGTTATTTATATCCTTCTTGAAGTCCTCTATCATCATCATGAAAAGTGATTTTGATTCTGAATCATGCTTTTCCAGTTTGATGGGGTATCCAGGGCTTGATATGGGGGCAGAACTGGGTTCTGATGATGACAAATAACTTTGGTTTCTGTTGCTTATGTTGTTGCACTTACCTTTGGCCATCTTTTTAACTCTAGTGCTACCTGCACTCACTGTCTCTGACTGGAGCCTGTCTTTCCAGTTATCTTGCTTGTATCAGAATTCCTCAGGGTCCAGATGTCTCCATGATCCTGTCATCCTGAGCTCCAGCTGCTCTGAGTGCAGAGGCTCATCTAAGATGTCTTGGGATATGGTATCTGCTGCTCTGAGTGCAGTGGCTCCTCTAGAATGTCTCAGGATATGGTGTCTTCATGGGTGCAGACCAGCTAGGTGTCTGCCCCAGCCACAAGGACAAGGCAAGTTGTGGAAGGGGAGTGGTATTCCACAGGGGTGGGATGTGAGTGCCTGGTGGGTCCTGAGCACCCCCTGCTCCCAGTTGTAGTTCTGGGGCATAGGGTAGAGGAAGAGTGTTCTTACCTGCTTCTCTGAATGCAGTGGCTCCTCTAGAATGTCTCAGGATATGATGTGTTCATGGGAGCAGACCAGCTAGGTACCATGAGTAAAGTGTATTATATGACTTCCATGTTGCCTCATTTCAGGTATTTTACACTTTAGAATTATTTAATTTTAAACTTCAAATATTTTTTACTTTATAAAAGACTTCTGTGGAAAAAACACCATCTGCTTACCTCTCACACTCTAAAATTATTTTAGAGGGACACATTATAAATACAAATACAAACAGTGGCCGAAAACTTGAGCCAGTGGTTAAGGTCATTTACTGCCAAGATAAGTTCTCAGCCCTATTTTGGTAGCTCATAATGTCTTGTAACTCTAACTCTAGAAGATGTAACATACACTGTCTTAAAAACACCAGGTGCACCTCTAAATAAATGCATATATCTACAAATAAACACACACACACACACACACACACACACACACACACACACAATTATATAAGAAAAGATAAAAATTAAATCTTCAAAAGAATCATTGTGAAAACTGTTGGTATACTGTAGTTTGCATCTTTTGTTTCCAAAATGTTCCTGAAAGACTCAAAATCATGAAACTAATAAAGAATACACAAATTTTAAATCACACTAGCAATGCTTAGGAGCCTGTTGAAACATTTTTATTTACAGAGAAGATAATAACAACCCATGTAATTGTTGACCTACTGATACATTTTTATGTGTGTCGCAAGCTAAAAGTCAGTCTTTTATTTATTTTTTTATCATACAGTTTATATGTTTCTGAGCATGCTCTAAGTATATCTAAATGAAATTCTTTTCTTCTGAATACAGGACATTATTATTTGTCATATTTTATATACATTTGTTATGTGTAAAAAAATACATTAACTTTGCCATAGTATAAATATTCTGAGTAAACAAAAAGACATTTATTTTAATGTGCACAAAAATCTAATTTTAATAAAATAAAGATATGACTATTATATGTGCTTGAAAATATCTACACTAAATTTGTTCAAATTATGAACCACTACAATATCACTATATTGAAACAATTAAAATGTAACATCTTTATTCAATTTATTTATTTATGTATGTATTTATTCATTTATTTATTTATAATAGAATAGATGAATGGCTCTGTTGAGTAATGTACCCTGAAAACTGATGGTGGCAACTTGTTGATTTAAAGGTGTTTCCCTAGTTTTTTTTTTTTTTTTTTTTTTTTTGGCTTGTTTTGTTTGTTATTTAATTATAGCTAATATACTCTAGGATTGTTTGAGCACATGTCATTTTATTCTGTCTGCTCTCTCAATCTTAGGTGGCAATTTTAACTTTATGGTGACCTCATATTGTCTAGAACACTGCTGTATCTCTTCCACTGAGGCAGAAGAAGATAGTTCAGCACTCATTTGATTCAGCAAGAACTCCCGATATGCACAGCATAGTTCTGACTATGTTTCCCTCTCAAACAAATCATTACAAATAAAATAGAAAAATGATGTTTGAAAGGCAATGATAACATCTGCCACAAGATTATGCAGGCTGCAAATGTGATTATTTACTGGTTTTTGTACACTTGAATTATCTCACATGCAATTTGTCATAATTTGAAAAGTGTTCGTGATCATGATTATAAGGGCCACGCATCTGCTTAATCATTCATTTATTCATCTCATTGTAGAAAAGGCATTTAGGGACACTTTTTCTTTTCTGTTGATATACACATGGCTTGATATTCAATATATTTACAGCTTAATGGTGTTTGTTAGAAGTAAGATTTCAATTAACAGGTCAATGCTTTTTACAGATAGATTTTAGCTTACATTCTGCACTTGTTACAATGACAAAAAGTCATTGTCTGTAAATAGATTTTTTTAATGCTGGTTTTATCTTTGGTTACTGAGGAAAGTTTTATAAATAATAATTTTAATTGATTCTCTTCCAAATCCTCTTGGATTTAAAAGTTTTAATGAAATCTAGTTTATTTTTCACAAAATAAAATTTAAAATTTATATGTGAAATATTTACACCTTAATTAAAATACAGTGCCTGTTGGAAAATCTCATCAGAATCATTACATTTAAATAAAAGAAGTGGTACAATAAAAACTAATCTATTTTAGATGAAAATTGGGGATCTTAAAATTGGGTTCTCATCCATTTTAATGAGTTATACTTGAGAATGTTTGATCCAACTTTTTAACACTCTTTTAGGGATTAGATATTGAATAATATATTAAAACCAACATAATTATCTATCCTTAGCTGATTCTGGTTCCATGCAACCTTTCCTGTTCATGTGTTAAACGAAATTGTACAAAGAAAGAGAATTTGTCTTTTTCTACCATAAAATATCTGCTACTATAACATTCTGTATATTTTCATATTAAGTCATCAGATTATTTAGCCACTCTGTTTCTCAAAACCATCCAAGGCTAATATGCACTGAACTTTAACCAACCTTTAAAATCCTCCCACCTTGAAAAGTCTGCTTTAAAACAACATTAACTACAAGCCCTAGACTATGTTTCCCACCCTAATATACTGTTTAGGTACAGTTCTAACTCATTGCCTAACCATTAGGTATCCAGCTTAAGGAGTTATTACTGTAAAGAGGAGACACCATAAACAAGGAACTTTTCATATAAAAGCAAACATTTAATTGTGAACAGCTTCCAGTTTCAGAGGTTCAGTCTATTATCATCATGGTGGGAAGAATGGCATTGTGCAGGCAGACATGGTGCTGGACAAGGAGCTGAGAGTTCTACACCTTGATCCAATGACAGCCAGGACAAGACTGACTTCTGCAGGCAGCTATGAGAAGGCTTTTATCTGCACTAGGTAGAGCCTGAGCATAGGAAGAGACTTCAAAGCCTGCCCAAACATTGACATAATTCCGCCAACAAGGCCACATCTATTCCAACAAGGCCATACCTCTTGATTGTGCTACTTCCCATGGGCCAAGTATATTCAACCCACCACAGTATAGCTTTGCTAGATCCAGAGATTTTGTCAGTTTTTTGATAGAAAGGATTTTCTGAGAAATAGGAACAGGTATAACAGTGTGGAGGGGAGAGGATGTGTTTGTGTGTATGTTTGTATATTGTTACTAGTTTTACCAGTACAGACCTATCTTGAAATCATGACACTATCCTCAAAGTTATCATAATGTTTCTCTAAATACCATATAAAATGAATATAAACCTCCATATACATCATATCATTAAGGTCTAGACTATTGTACGTTCATGTACATGTCCATGTTTGAAGAGCATGATTTGTTACAAGGAATTTATCTCTAGATAAGAAGGATGATGTATTCATTAAGACATTCATTCTACAAGTCAGATTTTAAAAAGAGTGATATAAATTTAGTCAAATTTAAAAGTGTTGAGAACCATGTGCATTAACACTGACTGCCCTTATTTAGGAGACGAAGAAAAAACAAGGCTTCCCCTTAGTTTTCTACCCTTCTTCTTAGGAACTAAGAGTACTCTATGTAAATTGGTGAGGACATTCAGCCTTTCAATATGCCAATTCAGCTACATATTTCTTCCAGATATGCTGAATTTGGCTTGGCGATATAAGGAACAGCATGACATGGTTCCTGCACAGAATGCTTTTATGAGTGGACAAAAAAGAAGGAAAGGAAAAAAGAAAGAAAGAAAGAGAGAGAGAGAGAGAGAGAGAGAGAGAGAGAGAGAGAGAGAAAGATGAAAAAAATGAAGAGTCCATCTGCACCCTGGAGCTGACCCTGTGCCACAGCTCTGCATACTCAAATTCCTCCCACAGAGAAGTGATCTCCAAAGTATACTGACACACAGGATAACAGAAGGGATAAGCCACATCCAGAGACAGTAAAACCAGATAACACCAGAAGTAACCAGATGGCAAGAGGCAAGGGCAAAAACATAAGTAACAGAAACCAAGGCTACTTGGCATCATCAGAACCCAGTTTTCTCACCACAGTAAGCCCTGGATACTCCAACACACCAGAAAAGCAAGATTCTGATTTAAAATCACATCTCCTGATGATGATAGAGGACGTTAAGAAGGACATAATTAACACCATTAAAGAAATACAGGAGAATACAGGTAAACAGGTAGAAACCCTTAAAGAAGAAACACAAAAATCCCTTAAAGAATTACAGGAAAACACAACCAAACAGGTGAAGGAATTGAACAAAACCATCCAGGACATAAAAATGGAAATAGAAACAATAAAGAAATCACAAAGAATGACAACCTTGGAGATAGAAAACCTAGGAAAGAGATCAGGAATCATAGATGCAAGCATCACCAACAAAATACAAGAGATAGAAAAGAGAATATCAGGCGCAGAATATACCAAAACAAACATTGACACAACAGTCAAAGAAAATGCAAATGTCAAAATATCCTAACTCAAAACATCCAGGAAATCCAGGACACAATGAGAAAACCAAACCTAAGGATAATAGGTATAAATGAGAGTGAAGATTCAAGCTTAAAAGGCCAGTAAATATCATCAACAAAATTATAGAAGAAAATTTCCCAACCTAAAGGAAGAGATGCCCATGAACATATAAGAAGCCTACAGAACTTCAAGTAGACTGGACCAGAAATTCCTCCCATCACATAATAGTGAAAACACCAAATACAGAAAACAAAGAGAGAATATTAAAAGCAGTAAGAGAAAAAGGTCAAGTAACATACAAAGGCAGCACTATTTGAATTATACCAGACTTCTCACTAGAGACTCTAAATGCCAGAAGACCCTGTGCAGATGTCATACTGATGCTGAGAGAAGACACATGACAGTCCAGCAAAAGTCTCAATTAATATAGATGGAGAAACCAAGATATTCCATGACAAAACCAAATTTACCCAATATCTTCCCCCAAATCAGCCCTACAAAGGATAATAGGTAAAAAACACCAACACAAAGAGGGAAACTACATCTTAGAAAAAGCAAGAAATTAATCTTTTTTCAACAAACCTAAATAGAAGATAGCTACACAAACATAAAAATGACATCAAGAATGACCTTTTTAGCATTTTCTGGTACCTTCTCCAAAATTGACCATATAATTGGTCACAAAACAGGCCTCAACAGATTCAAGAATACTGAAAGAACCACATGCTCCCTATCACATCATCATGGACTAAGGCTGGTCTTCAATAACAGCAAAAACAACAGAAAGTCCACATACACATGGATACACATGGAAGGTAAACAATGCCCTACTCAATGATAATTTGGTCAAGAAAGAAATAAAGAAATTAATTTTTTTTAATTTAATGAAAATGAAGGCACAACATACTCAAACTTATGGGACACAGTGAAATCAGTGCTAAGAGGAAAACCCATAGCTCTGAATTTCTCCAAAAGAAACTGGAGAAAGAATATACTAGCAGCTTAACAGCACACCCGAAAGCTCTAAAACAAAAAGAAGCAAATAAACCCAGGAGGAGTGGATGGCGAGATTACACTTGAATTAACAAAAAGCTCATAATCAGTGAACATCTTTTTGCTTCCCACTCCTTTGCTTATTTTTCCCAACATTTTTATTTTGAAGACAGGGTCTCACTTCACTGTAGCCCTGGCTGGCCTGGAGCACAGAGATCTACCACCTCTGCCTCACAAGTGCTGGAATCATAGGCATGTGCCACCATGTCCAGCTCCAAGTTGTATTTCTATTTTTACGTTTTATGTGTCTAAGTATTTGCCTGTATGTATATATGTACACTACATATGGGGCCCACAAAGATCAGAAGAGGCACTAGATCCTCTTGCACTGGTGCTGGGAACTAAACTTATGTCTTCTGCTAGCACAACAGGTGCTCTTAGCAGCTGAGTTGTTCCTCCAGCTTGCTTCAACCTGTACCTTTGCTAACTTATTAGTGGGATAATTTGGAAACTAGTTCATGCTAATTGGCAATTATTTTACAATTGACAAGTGAACGTAAACTGTAACCTGATTCATTTTAACAAGTGAACTCTAACATTATGGCTATTTACCCTTGTTAAGCAAGGAAATATGGTAGATTTTCTGTGAAGTAAATTCAGCTGTGGCCTTTAAAAACTTCTATTGTAGACCGGACATCATAGCACAGGATTATACCCCCAGAATTTGGAAAGATCTGAGGCAGTGGATAAGTTCTAGGCCAGTCTGGGCTACATGAGACCCTGAAAAAGTTGGACAGCTGTTGAAGCACAAAGGTCCTTGTGCTCACAGACAAGCATTAGAGAAACCAGGAATGTTAAGTGCTGTACAAAGCTGTCTCCTCCATGAATGCATAATGGTTCTCTACCCAGACGGCTAGGAATGGAGGTGACTAAGAGTCTCGATGACCTCTGTTCTAGATATATAACTGAGACTACACCAGGTCCTTCCCTTAGGCCCCTAAAATAACACATGTAATCTGTCTTCATGGAAGAAGTGACATGTACTTTTGAGAAGAGTTTCGATGTAATTATGCCTCCTTATGCACATTGGATTGTGTTACACCAGATACTTTTATAAATTGTACTGTACTTAAGTATGCCTGAAATAAACTGTCTTGTGTCAAAAAAAAAAGGAAAGAAGAGAAATGTGTATATATGTGTAGTAAACAATTTTTCACCTTAAATCTAAATTATATCATTTAGAAATTCCTTTATACCATCTAATAACAAAATTTTAGGGTGAGCTTAGTTTTTATCTAATTTGAAAAGGCAATATATAATGACACCCCTTTATTTGCTTTCTAAATACAAAGGAACGATATTCTTTTAGTTCATGTACATTTTAATACTCAAAAAATAATATTGGTGACTGAAGGAGTGATGCTCAATCTAGATTCCTGTGGTTATTGTCATTTGAAACATAATTTCATTATGTATCCATGGCTGTCTGAGTCCTCAGAAACCTCCTTCTTTGGCATCCCAAGTATAGGGATTGCAATGTATACTGAAAAATCCCTACTCTCAAGTACATAATTCATACTGAAAATCAAGTGCCAACAATTACAGTTAGTGAAAACTCTAAAGCACAGTATATTTCAGAATGGATTGATCATTACAAAAAGTTTAAACATTTGCAATATATCTTATTTGGATAAGAGTGAAAACTAACTATGATAGTTTCCTTTGCTTTACAAGCCAAGTCTTATGGGTAAAGTTTGCTCCTATGGAACCACTCAAGGAGAGGGATTTAGCACACGTATACCTAACAATTCTATTGTTCTTATACTTAATAATCATCACTGTCAGAAATATCAGCTGTCCACCAAATTAAAATCATGCTCCCTGGTGTCTCAGGACCTGAATTTTCTCTCACTATGGCATCAGAAAGTGGTTGAGTCAATCTTTGGAAATCTCTATCAAGGATGGTACACTTTTGGCAGTACGATGTTTTCATTGAGATAGAAATGGTGAAAAGACAGACCGAAAGCAAAGAATGATAGAAAGATAGACCAAGAAGCCCTGAATGCAGTGTACTAATGTAAAATAAAGGAAATCAGAGGCAACCTACACTGCTCTCAGCCATCCCCAAATTGCTCTTATTTAAAACATTGGAACTGAAACCAGAATTGCTTTTGGAAAAGGTTAATTCATTTTAACTCAATTACAAAACTTCTATATAACTTGAGTTTCACTAATAAGGCAGTCTTTAACCTAGAAACCTCTTCTTCAGACTAGTGCATACAGATGCTTTCCTTTGTTGTTTCTGTCTCTGTCCCTAGGCTTTTCAATACTATCCAAATCCATCAAACTCTGTAGCTTGAAGTCAGATACTGGGTTTAGCCTCACGTGCTTACTCCTCTTTGGCATTAGAGCCTTGGGTTGGCACTTGCAGAATTTGTTCAATGTGAGTTTCCAGGGAAAGCATCATTGATCATGACAAAGATGACTTTTCTCCTTACTCTTGAAGTGCAAGATCAGACAACATGCAGGTGGAGCAATGTTTATGTGCTAGGGGAGTAGATTGCCTATCTTAGATAACTGAGCCCAGCATTTTTTTTTTCAAAATCTCCCAATACTCATCTGAACAGAAAGTTCTAGTTTAGATAGGCCACATGCTAAGGACACTATCTGATTAAGTGGGTACTTGAAAACATGCTGCTTTGTTTTTAAAACAAATATCAGCATAACTCATAGAAGAGTGGTTATAAAAATCACCGCCCTTTCATGCAGATGAAGGAAATTCATTTAGAATCAACACAGCATACAAAAACAGGAGATAAGAATAGTATATATAGTGAATACTTATGGTATAGATCTAATTTTATTCCTAAAAGGTTTAGCAAAAAGAGAAAGTATTAAGGGGATTAGATAACAGCTTTGTCTACTAGTGAGCTACAGGGAAGTCTGATTGTCATCCGATGAGTGAAAGCATGCTTCCCCTTGAAAGCACAATTAACACAGGGTTGGATCTATGCTATAGTGTAAGGTATTTTTGGATTCTGAGTATAGTGGGATTGTATAACCTATGTCAACAAAATGACTAAATGCATTGTCACCATGTTATACACTCTTTCCAACAATAAAAATGTGCTGAAAAAGTACACAAAATGTGTATGCACATGAAAATTACACCATGCAGTGGTCAAGAATATTTGTGATTAGGTATCATGTCTTGGTTGTAGAAAACCCATCTCATATGCAATATCTGTGCAAACTACCTGTAACATAGTTACCCACTTAGTCTCTGTTAACACCACGTGGGGCAAATTTATCAGCAGTAAGATTTTTTTCTTTTATTGAAAATGGATTCTTTTCTTACATAGTATAATCTCCCTCTGATACTCCCAGTTTCTCCCTATCTCTCCTCTCGTCCAGAACTGTCTCTCATTAGAAAAGAACAGGTTTCTAAGAGATAATATTAAAATATAACAAAACAAAATATAAAATGTAAAACAAGCAAACAAACAAGAAAACCGTGTCACATCAAATTTGGGTATGATGAACCAACAGAAGGAAAAGAACCCAAGAGAAGGCACACGAATCAGAGGCCCACTTGTTTGTACACTCAGAAATCCAAATTGAGAGCCATAGTATATACACACAGTATAGAGTGCAGAAAAGGCCCGTGCACAAAGATAAGGACTGGAGAACCAAGAAAGGTAAACAGCACAGCTTACCTCTCCTATGGAATGCCAGGAATGCTGTAATTTTACAACCTGGTGACCATTTGTTGTCTGAGAAAAGGCTCTGCTTTTTCTCCCTATACCTCCCAGATCTATCCCAGACCATTTTCTCTGTATCTTGAGCACTGCTTTTAGACCCTAAACTCATTCTTATGAGTGATGTCATTTATCATTTATAGCAGCCTATGCCACTTCTATATTATCATAGGGGCAGGCCAGTCCTGATTCCCACAGGCCTTTAAGTTCATCTCACTAGACTCTCAATCTTGGGAACTACCTCTGAATTATCAGCATCCATTGTGAAAGAAGCCAGACTTTCTTTAGAAAGAATTTTGTGTAAACATATTTTAAATTGTTGTCCTCTTGGGACTCAGTTAATTGTTATCTGAATACTGTTCTAAACTTATGCTGTGTTTAAATAAAACTAAAGTAAAATGATGTGAACCATATTATAGAAATCTTGGTCTAGCATCAGCAAGAACCATCAGACTGAGCCAACTTTCATTTTTTATCTCATCCTAGTTTGTTGTGTTTCTGTTTGCTGTGAATATATATACCATTGGTTCTCCAGTCCTTATCTCTGTGCATATATATATATATATATATATATATATATATATATACCATACATATACCCAATACTATGTTTGGGGATATAAATTCATTGATATACATTGAGTTGTAAAAAATTCAAAAATATTTACATTTAAAGGTTATTTGTATATTCTTGGTCAAAAAGTTTATTGCCAAGATCTATGCCAGGAAAAGTCATGAATTTCCAGAAAATTGGTTTGATTTACTTTACAGCTCAAGGAGTTTCCTAAACAAATATGTCTCCACGTTAATCAAGACTCCATCTCTGTTGATTTGTTCCTTATCTCTAATGAATATGTAAAACATTACCCCATGCTTTCCATAGCTCTTAGTTTATTTTCATTCTCTGATTATTTTCTATTTGTCCTGTTTTTTTCCTGTGACCATTTTATTTAGAGATTTTAGAATGTGTGTGTGTGTGTATGTCAGTATATAACAAAATGTATGCTTGCAAATGTGTTTGCAAAAAATAAAAGTGAGTCAAAGAAAATTGTTAGTATAACAATGTAATGGTAACACAAAATTATATATATGTAAAACTGTTAGCCACTAAGAAAATAAAAAATTAAACTGCTTTGAGATTTCATCTTACATCAGTCCAAATGGCTAAGATCAAGAAAACAAGTTCAACAAATGCTGAGATGGTGTGCATAAAAAGGAATTTTTACTCACCTATGGTGGGGCCACAGTCATTATTGAAATCTACATATGATTTCTTAGAAGCAAGAGAAATAACACTACCAGAGGTCTTAGATATATGACTTTTTGGTGTAAATCTGCAGAATTCTATATTCCAGTAGATTAATATCAACTAGTCAATGGATAATGAAAATATATATATATATATATATATATATATATATATATATATATTTTCAAATATACATATATATAATTTTGTGTTACCATTACATTGTTTTAAAAACTCTACATAGCAATTTTGGTACACTAGTGTTTATCTTAATACTCCAATTTTTATTGTTTTTTTCTCTGCATTTAGTTTTTTAATGTTTGTTTGTTTGTTTGTTTTCCTGATTTACATTTTTGTCTGTTCTAGACACTAATCTTCTGCCAGATACATCACTAAAAAATACTTTCTTCATTTTTCGGTCTCCACTTTAACTCATGAACAGTTTCCCTTCAGTACAAAACTTTTTTAAATTTCACTGTATTTTAATTTCACTTAATACAATAAAAGCATTCATTGTATAGTTTTACTTCCTATGCCACAAAATTCAATTCAGAAAATCTATACCTGAGTTTATATTCTGAAGTGTACTCTCTTTCCTCTAGAAGTTTCAGAACTTAAGTCTACCACTGAAGTTTGTGATTCATTTGGAATTGAATTTGATTCATGGTGAAACATTGGGATCAGGTTTTATTTCACCACATGGAGATACTTGTTTTTCTAGCACCATTTCTTGAAGATACTGTCTTTCTCTGGTATGATTTTTAACATCTTTTTCAAATGTCAGGCAGTTATAGGTTTGTGGACTTCCATCTGTATCTTCAATTCTATTCCACTATTCACTGTGTCTATTTTTGTGACAGTACCATCTTGTTGTTCTTACTATGGCTCTGTAGTGTAACTTGAAGTCAAATATGTTGGTCCAGTAGTGATACAGCTCAATATATAAAGTAAAAACCAATCAAGGAAGGCATTTTCTTTTAACTTGCATTTCCATATCAGCACACATATGCACTTACACTTACACATATGAAAAATACATACACACGTACACATACACACTTACAATAGAAATATGTAAAATGTCAGTAATCATATTAAAATATTTTTATTTTACATTTTATCAAAGTATTTTTCATATTCCCACATCACAAATAGGCAATGTGATTGTTTTATTAGAAAGAAGCGTCAAGCTTTATATTTTTATGTTGATTGTAGAATGAAATAGATGTAACTTCAATCTTTATCTAAATCCATAGTGTCTAAGCATATACAATTCTACAATTTATATTTCATTAAATTTAAGATAATATTTAGGTACAGAAGAGATTGGTCAGTGGTTAAGAGCACTGGTTGCTCTTCCAGAGGCCCTATTTTTAATTCCAGCATCAACATAGCAGTCTATAAACATCAGTAACTCCATTTCCAGGAGATTTAACACCATCTTCTAGCCTTTTTCAGTGCCTGGCACACATGTAGTACATAGACGCACATGCAGGCAAACTGCCAATGCACACAAAAGATAAATGAGTAAAGCTTTAAAAATATGTATGGCTTGTCATTTTTGTTTCTGAAGCCAGACATGCTGATAAAGTTGGGGAGGAAAAAGTATTCTTGTACCGACGCATATTTCGGTTCTTATTGGCAATTTTTGAGATGCTGTAGTGCCAGCTATTTCTTGCTATACCTGTCTACTAGATCTTCTTACTGATAACCACTGTGTCTCAGTATAACATGGACACATTTTTTTTTAATGTTTCATTCACAAAATCCAAATTACTTTGGAGCTTTGTTGACCAACAGAGTCAAGTGCACCTAGAAGAGGCTTTTATTTGTTTCCTCTTCCTCATAGGGAGATCGCCCTTCTCTTTGGAGAGGAGAATGAGCAGAATCCAAGAGAATGAGCACAGTCCTCTTTCTGCAATTCAACCATGAGGCATTTGAGACACGTTAAAGAATCTCCAAGCTATGAACAGAAGCAGGAAATAAGGCAAATGGACGAGGACGGTAGTGAAGAACAGTCACAGGCTGACATCCTAAATGTAAGAATCTGTTAAAGTCAGTGCTCAGGCTAAAGGCAGCTGGACCATGACAGGGTAGTGGCAAGGGTCACTGCTCACACAGCACTTGTGCCTTTACTGAGGGAGCTGTGGAGCCAGCAGCAGGGGAAGCAGCTGGACTGTGGGGTAGGTGCAAATGCTGAGGCAGGAAGCAGGTGGCCACAGGAGGAGGAAAAGATGAGATTTGCGTTCAGCAGCATCTGCCCCACACACTGGCTCCTGTGGAAAGGGTGTACAAAGATTAAAATGCAGAGGAAAAAGCATTTATTTTGACGGATCAGCCTCAAAAACAATTTTGACACCTATAGTGCTGAGAGGAAAGAGCTATTGTGGTCAACAAAGCAAAAAAAAAAAAAAACCCTGCATCTCCCTGGGGCTTCATTGACTCAGAAAGAGTCATACTAACAATACATTTCCACTAGGGCTAGATGGTCAGTGAGGAATGTTCATCTACTTAAGACTTTGCATTTAACCATGTATAGTTCAAGCAAATTCCCAAAGTTCTCTAAATCTATTTTCTACTGGGGAAAAATTAGATATCCTGTTATAAACCACATACCTCCTTCTAAATAGCATAAGTTTTCCCAAAAACTACATAAACAAAATGTTGTACTCTCAAAAAATCCAGGGGTATAATTGCAATACATATACTTAAATTAAAATCATCTTTAGAAGGTTTTATCTCCAATAACACATTCTGAAATTCCTGAAGAAAACTTGCTCGGTTGACGATTATTATTACTTTAAATGATTTTCTATTAAACTTAAAAAATCAGACATGAAATTTTGTTCACATCAGACTGTTGGGGGCCGACTTTTAGCAGAAAGCAGCTATCAGCTTTGCAGCCATCTTGAGCCATATACCCTGACATGTGACTTGGATTACAACAACCTACAACAGCTGAGTACACTCTGATAATCTTGGTTTAGATACCTTGAGATTAAAGGTGTGTGAGATTAAAAGTGTGTAACTTAAGAGTGACTTAGAAGTGTAGAGATAAGATTTAGAGACAAGACCTAAGGGCATGATTAAAGGTGTGACCAAAAGGCGTGGCTTAGAAGTGAGACATATAAAAGGCAGAGACAGAACAGATCAGAGAATCAGACATTAGGGAGACACAGAAGAGAGAAGGAGACACTTCAGAGAGTACAACTTGGAGTACAACTTGGAGTAGGAATTAGGCATTAGGTAGCAGGCACTTGGAAGAAGTAACTTGAAGAAAGAACTTGGAGGCACTAGGGACTAGGAACTAGGCACTAGGAACTCAAGACTTAGGATTTAGACTAAAGAATAAACGGGATTGAATTACACTCTGTCTGGTCTGCATTCTTCCAGTTCGTCCTCACTCTTGCTCTTGCTGAACCCCGACCCGCGGAACTGCAGCTTGGGCTAGGATACAGTAGCAGACAAACGAGGAGCGGCCCGGGCCTCAACATTTTGCTTGGGCCTCGACATTATTTGGCTGCCCCAACATAGGGCTAGTGTGGACCCCAACATCAGATATTTTAAAAAGCTAAATTGAAATAATATATTTTAAATTAGCATTTTGTTTTACTCACCATAGAAAGATAAAACTTTGAGTTTGCCTACTCTAAAGGGGGCTCTGATGTTCTCTGGCTAGTTTGTACTAAACTCTGATTTCACTCCAATTTGATTATTCTTCCAGCCTCTAAAAATGAAATTTGTAAAATAAGATCAGAATCAACTTAAGGTTATTAGAAAATAATTAGAAACAACTGAAAAATACTCTATGCAGATTACATAATAAAAAGATGTATAGCCAAGTTCCTACACAAAAAGTTCTTAGTCAACAGATCTTTTATCAAACATCCTAAACAATAAAAAAAGAAAAGAAAGGAAAAACAGCTCTAAGAAAGCTTCTGGTAATGTTACAGGTAAATAGCTCAATTCACCTCGATTCTGTCTTAGGATAGACTATCCGTGACAACACTAATAAATTGTGCATTAAGTTGATTTCATTTCTATTGGAAACATAATTTGTCCTTCAGTATGTCCTGTTTGCTATGCACTCACCATTTCATTTTACTTGTTTGTCTGTGATCTGACTTCATGGGTAAGACCTCATTTGCAAGAATGATTTTAATTTCTTCATTATGAATTTTGTGCTTTGCCTTCCTGTCAATCTATTGACTTTTAAATGCAGAAATCTTAAGTCTTAAAATTCAATATAGTCTAACTGATTTCATTCCATGGTAAAGGATTAAAGCTAAGTAAAGCTCACACGAACAAGCCATAGCTCAAGAAAAGAGCTTCAAAGTTAGACTTTCAAGGTTCTATGGTTTTTATTTTGTGTTTTGCATTTTTTTCAGTTGTTGTAATTTAGGATTGATACCTCAATGAGGTTAAGGCACAAATAGTGTAGTTCCAGTTCTATCTATTTTAGCCATCATACTTATTGGTACTATGATGTAACAAGATTAAACCAAAACAAACAAAAAGTAGCATCTGCGTTTGTTCCCTTGTTTTATAACCTTTTCACATCCTAGCTTCTTAGCATAAAAGGATTACTGAAATGGGTTGAATTCTACCAGCATGCTAAATGTCTCTACTTCCTTTGTCCTTGAGCAAAATTTTACTGTAGAGAAAAAGAATCCAAAAACTACATCCAGCCATACTCAAAGTAAACTATCTGATGGAGGTATCAAGAATAAATCACATACTTTAAAAAACTCCCAATAATGCTTCCTATTTATGTGCCACTTACTATCTTACAATTAGTCATTATATATAGCAACAAGAAAAAGGAGTTACCCTGTATTGACAACTTCTGTGACACACTTGACATGTGCCGTGTGCCTAAATGATTCTCCCTTATCTAAATAGAGTGAAGTGATGTATGTTCAAACAACGGAACTTTAATATTTTAAGAAAGTATCATTTATTATCATTTAATGGTAACTAAGACATAACTTTTATTACAGAAAGCATATTCCTTCTACTTGGGATATCTACAAAATACAAAGATGGGAGTAATTTTTTAACAAACTATAACATAGCAACAGTAAAATTAAAGCTGAACTACCACTTTCAAGTCTCTAAAGATGCATGAAAGATGACAGGGAAAAGCTACAAATTTGCAATTCTAGCCTTTTCCTGCTACGCCTTAGACTAACATAAATTATTAAATGCTAAATTAAGTACCATTTAAGGATATATTTCCAAAATAAATGATGTGTACATAGTTCATAATCTCCTAGAAAGTAACTGAAGGGGCCAGTTAACATTATTTCTTCTTTGTTCTGACGCATGTGGTTTTGTCATAACTTGATATCATCAAAAATTTTATGTAGATTATCAGGTGAAATTTTACAATTATATGAAAGACTAAAACTCAAATTACAGTTAATATGTTTATTTAGAAACCAATTAAGAGTAGGTATCTACTTTCTCAGACATTAGGTCTTCTTCTGCACCTGAGCGATTTGTCATCAAATATCATAATGTGAGCACAAAAGTGGTATTTTGGAGACCCACTGATTTTGTAAGAAAGATCTGAGACAGTCATATTGATTAAACATGTGATGATCACTATTGAGACATTTTGACTGGATTGAGAAATGCAGATTGGATTAATAACCCACAATCTATCAAGGTATGTCTATGATGTTCCCAAAGAAGATTAACTAAAAAGAGAAAAACCTGTCTGGAAAATGGACATCACCATCCTACAGGCTGGACAATTAGATGGATGAAAATGCAACATAGGAAGAATTAGATGGTGTGGATTTTATCCTATATGTTTCCTGACTGTTTCTACGTGAGCTACTCTACCACACACATTCTTTCTAGATGAACTGAAACTCAGAAATTGGAATTCTAAGTGAGTCCTTTCTCCATATGACAGCAATTTTGTTGAAGTGAAGAAAGGTTCAACTCAAGGGTTTTTGGAGTCATAAAGGATGGTGCTTGCCGAATTCGAGGCCAGTACAAAAGGAAATGGAAGAGACAGTGAAGGAAAATGATCACCTACACAGATAGCAGTCTAAGAAATTAATAGCTCATTCTTTACAGTAGAGAAATGTCAAAGAGTAAAAACTTACATATCAAAATCAAAGATTTTATCACTGAGAATAAAATGTAAATTACTACCATTATGACCTTCAAATAAATTATTTTCAAAAACAATGCAGAAAAATGTTGTCTATTTGACATGAGAAAGAAAAGAAGCCATTTAAAATTTTCAGCTTTTCAAAAAGTATTTGCAGTAAGAGAAAACTTGGTGAGATGGGTAGGAGGCATTTGTAATGTCACTGAACAGATACCATAACACAAATTTACAAACAATGAAAGTTCCTGTTAAACACTAGGTAGAAAGCCCAGGTATAGTGGCTCAGACCTTTAAT